>NC_133660.1:140493162-140732176 GCF_037893015.1 Macrotis lagotis | reverse complement strand
TGTCTCTTTAGGTGAAAAGGTGAAGAAAAGCCCAGAGAGATGGGAGAGCAGGATAGTCAGTGAAAAGCTTTTAGCCACAATGCTTTCCAGGACCTGGTACCTGGAAAATTCTGGCACAAAAAGTCTAGGTGAGCAACTGAGGTGTTCGCTCTACACTTATTTATGTCCATATTTCATTTGATTTATTTTAATTCTGCCTTGCTCATAGAACTCAGCACTTTCTCTTATGATGGCACACTATGCTGGGTAGTCTGGTGGCAGTGTTTCCCATGCCTTCCATTAGTTTAAATTTCTTAAGAGAGAACTTCAGGGTATCTCAGTACTTAGAGTTAATTAAATCAGAAATGACTTTACTTTAGTAGATACTTAAAAGTGCATAGTACAATAGGAGCAGAGGGTGGGAAAGTGCTAAGAAGGATTTGACATAAAGAGATTAGGGAAAGTTTTATTACCATTGTTGGCATGCTAAAGAGACAGTGGGAGAAAGTGTATCCAACACTTTGATTGGGGAAGTCAGTAAGGTTATGTATGGTTGGAGTACTATGAAGAGAGATAATATTTAGAGGAACTGAACATGAAAACATGAAGAGATTTACTTTGTTTGATATTTTGCTACAATTGAAAGAAGTATGCTGGTTGTAGGGAGCAGTATAAATAGTTCTTGAATGATTTGACTTTGCATTATGCTTTGACTCATGAGGAGACTGACTCCATAGAGTATACTTGAAAAGAAGGTAAGGTAAAAAAATGAATATATTTTGATGTCATTCATGATTCTGCAGGAGTGTATTTCAAATAAGACAGAAGAGGGGAAGGAACTTAGTGATTATAAGAAAATGAAGTTTATCAATCAATCAAATAATCAATCAATCAACCTTTGATTAAAAGTACTTCTATTAGATCAGATAAAAGTAGTATGTGTTAACAAAGGAGATATAAGCATAAGACAGGTTTAAAACAATACAGTCATAATAAGGACTATACCAGGAGAAAGCTTACCATTAGTGGATAAATAGCAGCAGGTAAAGAGGCACAAAGACCTACTAGGTAGAGGAAAAGAAGGTAGGGAGGATGTGAACATTGAGTAATTCTTACTTATTGGATTTGGCCCAGAGAGGGAATAATATACATTCACAATTGGTTGTAAAAATCTATCCTACTATACAGGAAAGTTGGACTGGAAAGGGAAAGAAAGGGGAAGAAGGGACTAGTAAAAAGCAAGGGGAAGGTAAAGGTGAAAGTCAGCTTAAAGTTAAAATTTAAAAGAAAAGTTAAAGGGTAATGGGTTCAAAACATTGGTGGGGAAAAATAAAAAGAAAGAAAAGATAAAAGTACATTAAGGGAAAGATAACATAGAGTGAAATCTTAACTGTAAATGTGAATGAGGTAAACTCTCCCATAAAATGGAATCAGATAGCAGAATGAATTAAAAAGTATAATCCTAAAATATGTTATTTATAAGAAGCACATTTGAAGCAGAGAGATACAAACAGTATAAAGGTAAAAGAGTAAAATATATTATGGTTCTCTGTATGTAAACAAATCAGGAGTAGCAATCCTGATCTCAGACAAAATAATCGGAAAAATAAATCTTATTGAAAGATATAAAGAAGGAAATTATATCTTCTTAAAAGACATCATAACCAAGGAAGTTATATCATTATGAAACTTGTATCCACTTAACTATATGGAACCCAATTCTTAGAGGAAAAGTTGAATGAATTACAAGGAGACATAGACAGCAAAATTATAATAGTGGAGAGCTTCAACCTTCTTCTCTCAGGATTAAATAAATTTAACCATAAAATCAACTAGAAGGAAGTTAAGAAGGTGAATAAAATGTTGGAAAATTTAATGGGAATAGAAAGGATTGTATCTTTTTCTGAGCAGCACATGGCATCCATAACATATATGAGGGCATAAAAATCTGATAATAAAGTGCAGTAAGGCAGGGAAAAAATACATTTTTTATCTTGATACAGTACAAAATTGCATGTAATATGGCAAGATAAACAAAAATTAATTGGAAAAGAAAAAAATGGATCAAAGATAAATCATATATTCTTCCAAGAAAATAAAAATAATAAGGCATCATACCAAAATTTATAGGATGTAGCCAAAGTAGATTTTAGGACAAATTTAATATCTCTAAATGTTTATATGAATAAATTAGGAAAGAGGAGATCAATGAATTGTATATGCAACTAAAACATTCGGTAAAAAAAGAAATTAAAGATCCTGAATTGAAAACCAAATGAGAAATATTGAAAATCAAATGAATGATTAATAAATTTGAAAGCAAGAAAATCATTGACATAATAAATAAAAGTAAGAGTGGTATCATGAAAACCTCACTAAAATGAATAAACCTTTATTCAATCAAATTTTAAGAAATGAAATTGCCAGTATCAAAAATGAAAAAGGGTAAATTTATCACCAATGAGGAGGAAATAAATAGATAATTCAGAATTATTTTGCCCACTATATACCAATAAATTTGATAACCTCCGTGAAATGGATGAATACTTACCAAAATACAAACTACCCAAATTAACAGAAGAGGAAATAAAACACTTAAGTAATACCATTTCAGAAAAAAATATAAATTGAAAAAACCATCTTTAAACTCTCTAAGAAAAAATCTACTGGCACAGGAAGATTTTCAGTGAAATCTAACTAACAATTAAGGAACAATTAATACCAATTCTAATAAACAATTTTAAAATATAGGAGAAATAGTTCTGCCAAATTCCTTTTATGACATGAAGATGGTACTAATATTTAATCCAGGAAGAACAAGAATAAACAAAGGGCATTATAGACCAATCGCCCTAATGAACATTCATGCAATAATATTAAATAAAATTTTAGTAATTTATTATTAGGATAATACACCATGATCAGTTAGTATTTTTACCAGGTAAGCAGGAACAGCATAAAATTAGGAAAACACTAAACATAATTGGAATATATCAATAACAAAACCAACAGAAATCATATGATTATCTCAATAGCTGATGGAAAAGCCTTTGACAAAATATAGCATTCATCCCATTAGAAACACAAAAGAAGATAGAAATAAATGGAGTTTTCCTCTAAATAAAACACAGTATCTGTCTAAAATTGTTAACAAATATATAATGGGGATAAACAAGGAGCATTGCCAATAAGATCAGAAGTGAAATAAGAATGCCCATTATCACCACTACTATTCACTACTATGATTAGTTAGAAATGCTAGTGTTAGCAATATGAATGAAATTAAAAATGCACATTGTCACCATTAATATTCTCTACTATTATTAGAAATTTTAGTTTTAGCAATAATAAAAGAAAAAATAAGTAATTGAAGGAATTCAAATAGGAATGGGATTGGAATTATTTTAATCTTTACAATTGATGAGATGGTATACTTAAAAAAGTCAAGAAAATCAACAAAAATTACTTTGAAACACTTAAAAATTTGGCAAGTATTAGGATATTAAATAAATCCTCATAAATCAGCAGCATTTCTGTGTAAAAATATTTAAAGATAAATTACACATAAAGTAACTGCAGATAACATAAAAACTTGGAAATATAATTGTGTGAAAAAACCTGAAACTATATGAGCACAATTGCAAAACACATTTTGTACAAAGACAGAGTGAAACAATTTGAAAAATGCCAATTGCTCATAGGTAGACTGAGCAAATATAGTAAAAATGGCAATTCTAAACAAATTAAATTATTTATTCAGTGCCATACCAATCAAGCTACCAATAACATTTATACTGATCTAGAAAAAGAAAAAAAAATTCATCTGTAACAACAAAAGTTCAAGAAGATCAATGAACTGATGAATAAAAGTTTACAGAGGCAGAACCAAGATGGTTGCAGGCAAAGAGTCTTAGGCATCTCTGTCCAAAATATTTCAAAAATCTTAAAACTGTGACTCTAATTAAATTTTCAAGATAGACCCCAAAGAAACATCCAGTGAGGTAATTCTTCAGTCCAAGGTAACCTGGAAAATAGTGAGAAAACTTTGTTCCATGGCATTGGAGGGGTGGCACTGTGGCAGAACAAAGGAACTTCAGCTTCCTAGGAATAACCCAGGGAGCCTGGGAGTGCTTGCTCCTAACAGCTGAAGCAGTTTCCTGACCTGCACCCTAGGGAGGACCAAGCACAACTTGGAGGTTTAACAGGGAGACCTCTGCCAGAGAGAATACAATGCCCTGGCCCTCAGTTTGGCCACAGCACTCAGCCTGGCCAGGGCAGTCCAGAACCTAGAAAATTGAAGTAGACCCATGGATTCACCCATCAGGAGCCTCCAGGTAGCTGGGCCCCGAGTTCTCAGCCCAGGGAAGGTAAGAGAGTGGAGGGAGACTGCCAAGGTCTGTCCTCTGTCAATGGAATAGGATGCTGGGGGTTTGACCACAATTCAGACCCTGGTCTCAGTCTGGGCCCCTCTTAAAATATGAAGCCCCCCTCACAACCCCAGGGAAGAGGAGTGTGTTTATGGTTATTCACAGACCATGAGAGCAGTCAGAGCCTCACACACTGAGGGCCTTGTAGGGTATGTTCCAATAATACTCAAAAGCTCAGGAAGTGCCCCAAAAGCAACACAGGCTGGTGAAATGAGTAAACAGGAAAAAAAGGAACCTGACCATAGAAAATTACTTTGGTCCCATGGAGGATCAAAATACTCAATCTGTAGATGAGGAAGCCCAAGCTTCTGCATCTAAAGAAAAATAGAAGTTGGGCTCAGGCTATGGCAGGGATCAAAAAAGATTTTGAAAATTAAATAAGGGAGATAGTAGAAAATTTGGGAAAAGAAATGAGAGATATTCAGGAAAAATATGAAAATGGAGTCAGCAGTACGGCAAGGAGATCCAAAAAATGCTGAAGAAAATAACATGTTAAAAACCGGCTTCAGTCAAATGGATAAAAGAGTTCAAGAAGTTATTGAGGAGAAGAATGCTTTAAAAAGCAGAATTGGCCAAATGGAAAAGGAGATAGGAGAAAGCTCTATGAGGAAAACAAATCCTTCAGCTGTAGAATGGAGCTTAAGGAAGTTGATGATTTTATGAGAAATAAGGATACAATACTTCAATGCCAGAAGAAGGAAAAATTAGAAGAAAATGTGAATTATCTCATTGAAAAAACAACTGATCTGGCAAACAGATTCAGGAAAGGTAATTTAAAAATTATTGGAATACTTGAAAGTTATGATCAGGAAAAGAGCCTTGACCTCATTTTGAAAGAATTCCTACTGGAAAATTGTCCTGATATCATAGAAGCAGAGGGCAAAATAGAAATTGAGGGAATCCACTGATCTCTCCTGGAAATAGATAAAATAAACAACCCCCAGGAATATTATAGCCATGTTCAAGAACTCCCAAGTCAAAGTAAAAATACAACAAGCAGCCAGAAGAATACAATTCAAATATGGAGCTGCAGTCAGGATCACACAGGATCATCACAGGTACTACATTAAGGGCTCATAGGTCTTGGAATATAATATCCCTGAAGGCAAAAGAGCTTGGAGTGCAACCTAGAATCAATGACCCAGCAAAACTGAACAAATTCTTCCAGGAGAAAAGATGGATTTTCAATGAAACAGGGGATTCTCAAATGTTCCTGTTGAAATGACCAGAGCTGAACAGAAAGTTTTACCTTCAAGTACAGGACTCAGGTAGGCATAGAGAGTGTTGGCAAGAAGGGTAAATTATGAGGGACTTAATGATGATGAACTGCATGTATTACTGCATAGAAAGATGATACTGATCATACTCATATGAACCTTCTCATTTAATAGAACAGGTAGAAGGAGATTTTATAGATGAGAAACAGGAAAGAGTCTAATTTGAAAGTATAATATATTGTAAAAATGTATTTAATGGGTGGAAGAGAAAAGTACTGGGAGAAAGAGAAAGGAGAGGTAGAATAGGCTAAGATATTTTTTATAATTTTTCCAAAGGGGGGAAGGTGAGAAGGAATGAGGGAACCTTCATTCTCATCAGAACTGGTTCACAGAGGAAACATCATAGACTATAAAGGATATAGACATCAAGAAGAAAAAGTAGAGAAGGTGGGGGGGTATGTGGGTCATAGAGGTGAGGGTAGATCATAGGAGAGGATAGACAGATATAACACATTTTCTTTTTTTCCTTTTTTGCAAACTGCTGGGATTGGGTGGTCTGTACAGACCATGGGGCTGGGTGGTTGCTGGGTCTCTGGGTTGTAATGGAGGCTTGGGTTTTCCTGGCCCCAGGGTCAATCCTCAGTCCACCACTCAACTATCCCACAGAACATTTTTGAAGACAGAGAGAGAGTGAAAGGAGAGAGAAAATATAATAGATGGTACTGGGTAGGAATGGAGGGAGAGAATTATAATCTGCAACAGCAACTGTGGGAAAATAGAAGTAACTTCTATGATGGACTTATGATAAAGAAAGTGATACACAAGACAGAGTTGATGGAGAGATGGAACACAGCCACAAACAAATTTTTCCTCTGTCTTTTATATAATTTCTCATGAGTTTTTTTTTTTTATTTTTGTGGGGGGAGTGATATTGTGCTTAGTCTTAAACAAGAATATTTTGGTAATATGTAAATAAATTAAAGAAAAATTTTAAAATTTTAAAAGAAAAAAATTACAGAAAGTAACCTAGCTCTTCCAGATCAAATATAAAGTTACAGTCATCAAAACTGTCTGGTGTAGGTAAAGAAATAGAGGAATAAATCAATTCATTTGAATAGGTACATAGGAAATAGTGGTAAATGACCATTCTAATCTATTAGTTTTTCATTTGTTTTTGTTTATTTAATAAGGCAATGGGGTTAAGTGACTTGTCCAAGATTACAGAGTTAGGCAATTATTAATTGTCGGAGGTCAAAGTTGAGCTCAGATACTCTGGAATCCAGGGCTGGTACTCTATCCATTGCACCACCTAGCTGCCCCATTCTAATCTATTGTTAGATAAACTCAAAGACATTAGTTTCTGGTACAAGAACTCACTATTCAGGAGGCAGCTAGGTGACGTAGTGGATAAAGCACCAGCCCTGGAGTCAGGAGTACCTGGATTCAAATCCGGTCTCAGACATTTAATAATTACCTAGCTGTGTGGCCTTGGGCAAGCCACTTAACCCCATTTGCCTTGCAAAAAAAAACCCTAAAAAAACCCCTCACTATTCAGAAAAAATTATTGGGAAAATTAGAAAATGTGTGTTATTAATTAGGCCTCTGCACATATCCCATATCATGTAGCAAATTAAAGTTAAAATGAGTACAGGAATTAAACATAAAGGACAGTATCATGAACCAACTAAGAGATCAAGAAATACTGTTTCAGATCTTTGAAAAGGGAACAAATTTATTTTTTAATTGATAGTATATTTATCCAAATGCATGTTATGAAGTTTTTCCAACACACATATATATATATATATATATATATATGTATATATATATATATACATATATATATATATATATACTTATACACGTACACATTTATTTTTAAGTTACAAAATCTCATTCCACTCTCCCTTCCCATCCCTTTCCCCTCAACAGGTTTTTATTGTACATACATGTTATTATTGTATATACACATTTCTGTGAAAGATGTTTACAGATTATTCAATTTGGTATGAGGAATTAAGATTAAGGGAAAAAATATGTAAGGAATTTTTTTTAAATGTGAAAGCAGTGTTCAGTAGATACTGAAGGATTTTTTTTTATTTTTGTTTTGTATTGCTTGTCTCCCTCTGGATGTGGTTAGCATTGTCCATAGGCATGCTACTAATGTTGTCCAAACTCTCTGAACTGCTGAGAACAGCTGCATCCAACAGGACTGAACATCTCACAATGTGATTGTTAATGTGCACATTGTTCTGCTGGTTCTCCTCAACATTAGATTCTATAATTCATCACTTGTTTCTCTGGATTCACAATTTATGTTTTCTTTTAGAACAATAATATTCATATACTATAACTTCTTTAGCCATTCTCCAATAGATGGCCATCCCCTAAATTTCCATTTCTTTGCCACTACAAAAAAGAGCTGCTATGAATATTTTGGAAGCTCTGGGATTTTCCTTCTTTGTTCAGATTTCTTTTGCTTATAGACCTAGAACTGAAATTAAAGTGGTAACATCAAGGGAAGAGGCAAAAAGGTTTATAATTTTAGATGGAAAAAAGGGAGAATATGAATGCTGAGGAAATTCTATTCAACAGATTTTGCCCAGAGAGGGAAGAAGATATATTCCCTCTTGGTTTTAAAAATCTAACATAATCTATGGGGAAGGGGGGAAGTCAGAAATGGAAAGATAGGGGTAGAAAGGACTGATAAAAGTAAAGGGAAATTTATAGGTGAAAATAAATTGTAAGTTAATTTTTAAAAAGAAAAGTCAAAGTGGAAACATACAATTTTGATGAGAAAGAATAAGAGAAAAGGAAATAGAAAAATATAAATGAAGAAATATAGCATTGAGGGAAATACAGAATTAGTCATCTAAATTGTAAATGTGAATGGGATGAACTATCCCATAAAACAGAAGCAGATGGCAGAATGAATTAAAAAACAGAATCCTACAATATGCAGTTAATGAGAAATATATTTGAAGCAGAGAGATACATACACAGTAAAGGTAAAAGATTGGTGTGTGAAATATAGTATGCCTCAGCTGAAATAAAAAAAAAATCTGGGGTTGCAATTCTAATCTCACATAAAGTAAAAGCAAAAATCAATCTCATTAAAAGTGATAGTGAAGAAAACTACATCTTCTTAAAAGGCACCATTGGGAATGAAACAATATCATTCCTAAACAAGTATGCATTGAATTCCTAAAGGAAAAGGTGAGGGAATTATAAGGAGCTGCAGATGACAAAACTTTAATAATGGTAGACCTCAACCTCCTTCTCTTAGAACTAGATAAATCTAATAGCAAAATAAACAAGAAGGAACTTAAGAAGGTGAATGAAATCTTAGAAAGCATAGCTATGACAGACATCTGGAGAAAATTTGATGTTGCTAGAAAAGAATATACCTTTTGCTCTTCAGTACATGACACTTAAACCAAAAATTGAACATGTACTACAGCACAAAATCCTTATAATCAAATGCAGAAAGGAAGAAATAATGAATCACACTTTTCAGACCATGATGCAATTAAAAATTACATGTAATAAAGAGTCATGAAAAGATAAACCAAGAATTAACTGGAAATCCATTAACTTTCTCTTAAATAATGGGTGATCAAATAGCAAATAATAGAAATAATCAATAATTGTACGCAAGAAATGATAATAATGTGACATCATACCACAATTTATGGGATGCTGCCAAGGCAATTTTGAGGGTAAACTATCTCCAAATGGCTATATGAATGAAAGGAGATCAATGAATTGGGCATGCAACCAAAAAAAGCTAGAGAAAAAACAAATTAAACATCCTCATTTAAATACCAATTTAGTAATTCTGAAAATCAAGGGAGAGATTAATAAAATTGAAAGCAAGAAAGCCATTGATCTCATAAATAAAAGGAAGAGTTGCTATTATGAAAAAGTCAATAAAATAGACAAATCTATTGTTAATCTGATTAAAGCAAGTAAAGAAGAAAACCAAATTACCAGTACTGCCTGGTACTGGTCAAGAAATAAACTAATGGATCAGTGAATTAGGACAGATTCAAAAGAAAGAGTAGCAAATGAAGTAAATCATCATCTGTTTGACAAACCCAAAGACATTAGCATTTGGTCTAAGAACTCCCTATTTGAAAAAATTGTGTAAATTGGAAAATAGTATATCTATTCATATACACATACATATACACAAGGTATCATCACAGATGGTTCAATTGATTGCTTGATAAGCAGCATTGACTCAAATTACAACAAATTATATTTTTTTACCTTACCCCCTTTTCAAGTATCTTTCAAGTACACACAATCCTTTATGAGTCAAAGCCATATCATTTCTTGAATTATTTGTGTCCCTACTCTCAGGTCTGTTTTCTCTCACAGATTACCCACCCACCCACCCACCCAGGATCATAGTACTTAATGTCTTGTTAAATAAGGCCTATTTTCTCTCACACTTTTCCTCAACTACTCAACCTCCACCCCCTGTCTTAACACCTTGTTAAGTGGACCAAGGCCTTTTGTCTCTCACACTTTACCCCCTCACACCTGTTAAGTGATGCAAGGATTAAGTCAAACCCTGATCTAATTAACTGTAGGACTCTTAAAGATCTCTAAGTACTGATGGTCTCTGGAGGCCTCACCTGTGAACTTTACAAATGATGGTTAGTTACAGAGACACTGACTTAGGTTCTCAGAGTTCATGATGCCTTCATTAGTCAAGGTGGGAACCACAGTCAGTGGGTCAAAGGTTAATGAGACACTTTAGTTTTAAAGTGAACACCCATGCTTTTATTCATGGCTTTTTGTCTCAAGTGTTGTGATGCTGTCTTGGATTTTGTTCAATGGAGAGATTAGACAAATTTATATTCATAACCCTTAGGTTAATCCTCTTAAATTGTATTCTATCTTCTAATTTTCATAAGAGAAGTAAATTTCACAAGAATTAGAAGTGTTATATCGTGGAAAGAAGAGCCAAGATTGCAGTGTGAAGGCAGGATTTCTCTGAAGCTCCTTCCCCAAAAAACTCCAAAAGTAATCAAATTATGTCTCTATCTATATGTCTCTTTAGAGGGACAGAAACCACAGAAAGATTGAGTTATACAATTTCTCTGTCCAAGACAACTTAGAAGTCCAGTGAGAAAGGTGTGTTTCACTGGGACCAAGGGTTGGGGAAAAAACCCCAGCTTTGTCCCAGCCCATGGATCACAAAGAACAGCTTGAAGTGGCAGTGAGAAAGCTGTGCTACACCAGAGTATGGGAGCACTAGCCTCAGAACAACCCTGCAGTGAGTAACTACAGCAGGAATCAGGAGGCCAGCCTATAGCCCACAGGCAATAAGGGGATGGGGGGAGTTTGAAGAAATCTTTCTGCTCTCCCAGGGGAAGGACTCAGCTGTTTGCCATAACCAGATCCAGCTTGAAATTTGAGCTTCCATACAAAGATAGCCTAGCAGGGATCCTCCTCACAGATCCAGGGCAGAAGGGAGAACCTGTGGTCATCTACATATCAAAGCACAGGCAAAAGAACATAAGACCTTGAAGGAAAAAAAGTTCTCAGTGGGGTGTTTCAAAACCTCCCCAAAGCCTTGCAAGTGCGGTAAATTAGTCTTAGACTGAAGAAATGAGCAAACAAAAGAAAAAAGATAAATATAACCATAGGAAAATATTTTGGTCCCATGGAAGATTCAGAAGATGACAAACTTCAAGTTTCTGTACCCAAAGCCTCTAAGAGAAATAGAAAGTGGATTCAAACTATGGATGAGCTCAGGAAAGACTTTGAAAAGCAATTAAAGGAGGCGGAGGAAAAATTGGGAGGAGAAATAAGAGCAATGGAGATAAATCATGAAAACCAAACCAGAAGTTTATGAAAGAAATACAAAACAAAATGAGAAGAAAATATTATGTAAAGCCCAGTTTAGGCCAAAAGGAAAAAGCAAAGCAAAAGGCAAATGAGGAAAACAATGCCTTAAAAAGCAGAATTGGCCAGTTAGAAAAGGATATAAAAATGGTCTCTTTAGAAAATAACTCCTTCAAATAGAGAATAGAACTAAAGGAAGTTGATGATTTTGCAAGACATCAGGAAGAAATAAAACTCTTCCAAAAAGGCCAAAAATTAGAAGAAAAAAATTAAACATCTGATTGGAAAAACAACTGACTTTGAAAACAGATCCAAGAGAAGTAATTTAAAAATTATTGGTCTACTTGAAAGAAATGACCAGGAAAAATCCTAGACTTCATTTTTATTTTTCTTTCTTTTTTATTAGAAATATTTTATTTATTTTGGTTTGCAATTCTCCCCAATACTTGCTTCCCTCCCCCCACCCCCTACAGAAGGCAATCTGATAGTCTTTACATTGTTTCCAAGGTATACATTGATCTCAGTTGAATGTGATGACAGAGAAATCATATCCTTAAGGAAGAAAAATAAATTATAAGTGATAGCAAAATTCATAATAAGATAATGTTATTGTTGGTTTTTTATTTTATTTTGTTTTATTTTTGCAAGGCAATGGGGTTAAGTGGCTTGCTCAAGGTCACACAGCCAGGCAATTATTAAGTATCTGAGGCCGGATTTGAACTCAGTGACTCCTTACTCCAGGGCTGGTGCTTTATCCATTTCACCACCTAGGCCCCCTATTTTTTTTTAGATAGCTCAGCTGGTAAAGCAGAGGATTGTAGATTGTAGAACTCATTTTTCAAGAAACAACACAACAAAATTGTTCTGAGATCCTAGAACAAGAGGGGAAAATAGAAAGTGAGGGAATTCACAAGTCACCTCCTGAAAGAGATCCCAAAAGAAAAAACTCCCAGAAACATATCCAAATTCTTAAACTCCCAAGCCAAAGCAAAAATACTAAAATCTGCCAGAAACAAACAATTGAACTGCTGTGTTTCTACAGTTAAGAATACACAGGATCTGGCAGCATCTACATTAAGGGCTCGTAGGGAATAGAATATGATATTCTGGAAGGCAAAAATCTTGGTTTACAACTGAGAATAAACTACCTAGCAAAACTGAACATCCTTATTCAGGGAAACATGGTACTTTCAAACTTTCTATTGAAACAACCAGAGCCATAAAGAAAGTTTAATCTTCAAGTACAGGACTGTGGTCAACTATAGAGGGGATGGATGAGAAGACTTAATTATTAGTGACTTAATGATGTTGAACTATTTGTATTCCTGTATGAGAAGAAGATACTGATAAGTAATATCAACTTTCTCATTTATGAGTTGTTATATAGAGATATAGGGCACAGGAAGGAAAAAAATATAATGGTATAATACAGTAAAAAAAATGGAGTCAATGGGTGATAAATGCAAGTACTGGAAGGAATGGAAAGGAGAGGAAGAAGGGGTTAAGGCATCTTACATAAGAGACAAGAAAAAGCTTTTTCAATGGAGTAGAGTGGGGGACTGTGAGGGGGAATTAGTGAGTCTTCATTCTCATCAGAATTGGCTAGGGGAGGAAATACCATACATACCTAATAGGGTATAGAATTCTATCTTACCCTAGAGAAAAATGAGAAGAAAGGGATGGGATAAGGAGGAATGGGGGGAAGGAAACAGGGAATAGCTGGCAGAAGAGAGGGAATATTATTGGAGAGGGAACTCTCATAGAACACACTTTTAGACAGGGATAGGATGAAAGGAGAGAGAAAGAATAGAATAAATGAGAGTAGGTAGGAATAGAGTGGAGGTAAATACAGCTTGTAATAGCAACTCTAGGAGAAATATTGAGGCAACATCTCTGGTGGACTTTATGATAAAGAAGGCAACTAAACCTAGAGACAGAGCCATTGGAATGGCTAGTGGCTAGGTGGTGCAGTGGATAGAGCACCAGCCCTGGAGTCAGGAGTACCTGAGTTCAAATCTGGCCTCAGACACTTAATAATTACCAGCTGTGTGGCCTTGGGCAAGCCAGTTAACCCCATTGTCTAGCACCCCCCCAAAAAAATAAAAAAAAAAAAACGAAGGGGAAGCCGAGTCATCAGAATGCCGATCACTCTAGGGTGACTGTTGGTGGGTGGGCAAGCTCCCACTGTGAGCCTAGTAGGGAGACTAGACCGATTTGTGGATTCACGGACTTGGAGGTGCTAGCAACAGACCTCATGCTAAATTCTGGGGAAAAAGAACAATCTGAAGTTAAAGCTTCAGCAGGAGATTAGGAAATAACAAACAACAATCCATTAGGCAGCTGGTTACAAGATTGGGACCAATCACCAAAATATCAAAGTAAGAGAAAAGCTAATTAAATATTGTTGGTTCATATGGGTTCATAAAATTTGGGTGGCAGAGTGTTTTGGCCTGAATATGGCCCTGCTGAAGACTGGGCATGTCAAAGGTTGAATTTATTTGCGAATGACAGGGACCCACTGAGCCACAAAAGAGCTATATGCAGGTCTCTGCCTCCCAGACACCTAGCTATTCATAAGTAAAATTGAGGGAAAGAAAAAAGGAGGAAAAGGAGCCCCACCTCACCCATGGAAACCCCCCCCCCATCCACCGTAAGTGTCTTTACCATAGCACATTTCTTTAGTTCATACACCAAGCACCGCTCCCTCCCTTCTATCTAGAAGTGAGCGTTATATTATCTATACCCCCAAAACCTAAGAATAAGTAGGTTTGGAGGAAATTTCTAGGACTGATAGGGCATTGTAGGAGTTGGATCAACTCCTATGCAAAGCCACTGTATGAATATCTATTACATGAAAGAACAAGATAGGATATTATGGAATTCAAAAGTTAAAGAGAGTTTTAAGCAACTAAGAATTGTTTTGGTTTCTGCCCCAGTACTGTTGCTGCCTCTCCAGACAAGCTGTTCTACTTGTTCAGAAAAAGGGGTGGCCTTAGAGGTACTAGCATAAATAAGAGAAGACCCTTTTATAGAAATTAGGTCTTATTGTGAGTGTACCACATCAGGTGAGGATAATTTTCAACCAAAAAGTTGGCATGTGGTTAACGGACTCTCACATATTAAAATATGAAACAATTCTCTTAGAAAGGGATGAGTTGATACTAATTCAGGATCATAACCAGAATCCAGCTGAGTTTCTGTCTGCTTCCCCTGAGGAATCTCAGCAATTAGAACACAGTTGTTTGGAAGTTGTGAATTTTCAGACTAAAGTGAGAGAAGACTTACAGGAATCACCCATTCCAGGTGGGGAAGATTGGTTTGTAGATGGATCCTTGAGGGTGGTGGAAGGAAAAAAGGATGAATGGATATGCTATAATAGATGGGAACAAAAATACAGTTGTTCAAGTGGGAGACCTTCCAAAAGGATGGTCTGCTCAGACTTTTCAACTGTATGCACTGAACCAGGCATTAAAAGGATTGGAAAACAAAGGAGGGACTATCTATACTGATTCCAAATATACTTGGGGAGTGGTACATATATTTGGGAAAATATGGGAGGAGAGAGGAATGATAAATAGAAAAAAGGGAAAGATTTGGCCCATGATGCCCGAATAACTTGCTTAAAACCTTGTTATTGCAGTAGTACATGTCAAAGGACATCAATCAGGGAACTCATCTGAAGCTAGAGGTAATCACCTTGCTGATGAGATGGCTTGAGCAGCTGAGGAAGGAAAGCTTGGAGGACCAAAAGGTATGTTAATACTAATACCAAAGATCCTTTCATACATATGTCCACCATCCTTTACTCATAAGGAAAAGCAGAAAATGTTGGACCTGGGGGCTAAGGAGTCTGATGAGGGGTGTTGGCATTTGCCTGATGGATGGAAAGTGTTGAACAAAGCAGGTATGAGGCAATTCTTGTAGACTTTACATCAAAGCAGTAATTGGGGAGTCCAGAATCTGTGTGATGTAGCCTCCATACAATATCTAGGCAGTTGGTAGATGGGTGTCTCATTTGTTGAAGTACAAATAGGGTTGCCCAGCACTGAACACCAGTAAGAGTTCGGCCACTGGGAATTTGACCATTTCAAGAGCATACAGATGGATTTTACTGAGCTGCCTCCTGTTGGCTACCTCAAATACTTGCTAGTCATAGTAGACCATTTGACCTCCTGGGTAGAGGCCGTTCCTCTTTCAAGGGCAACTGCCCCCATGGTCAGCAAAATTCTGCTAGAACAAGTAATTCTCCTGTATGTTATGTTTGACCGGTTTGATTCAGATCAAAGGACACACTTTACCTCCAAGGTTCTCCAATCCCTGGTTCAAGCTTTGGAAATTTCCTGGTAACTATATACTCCCTGGCATCTGCCCTCCTCTGGTAAGGTGGAAAGAATGAATCGGGAAATTAAGAGACAGTTAAGAAAGTGGTCTCTTGAGACACAATTACCTTGGACCAAATGCTGCCCCTTGCATTGTTAATCAGGACAAAGCCCAGATGGGACATTGGGTTATCTCCTTGTGAAATGTTGTATGGCCATACATTTCTTGGCCTAATTGAACAAGTGGACCCTAGTCTAGATAATAAGCATAAGTTTGTCAAGGAATATATAAAGGTATTGGCCCAACATTTGAAAGACTCATTTCACAGACTCCTCCTTTAGGGTTTTCAGTCCACAAATTTGAACCAGGCGATTGGGTGTTGATTTGGACGTGGAAGGAGGAGAAGTTGACTCCAAATTGGGAAGGACTGTTCCAGGTTCTCCTGACCTCAGACACTGCCATGCGGACCCAGGAGCAAGTTTGGACACACCATACCAGAGTGAAAAGATTTGTGAATCCACCGAAAGAATGGACTGTGGACTCTGAACCCACGAATGAATTGAAACTGCATTTTAAGCGAGTATAGGACTAATGGACTCTCCAACAGGAGGTGGAGGATTCTTGGTATTCTCCTATTTGTTATAATTTTGTTATCAGTCTTTTGTTTCCTAGCTGGTATAATTCTATATAATATAAGGGATTTCCATGTGGGAGCCATTCCTGTGTGCAATTACAATGTCACTCCCTGTGGTTGGTCCCCTATGCTTTCTAGGCTCTGGTCAAGACTACAGTCCTGCAGAAATGTGCCTTATATATCATGTTCTGAGAGTGTCCCTCTTAAATTTGAGCCTATTTTTATATCAGGCCTCAGTTTTAGATACCTTCCTTGAAGAGGAAAACACTTTTCAGAACTTAATTCAAACTATTGCTAATACCTTCAATGCAACTAACTGTTGGGTTTGTGGGGACCATAAGTATTGAGCACATGGCCACAGGTGCCAGTTCCACTTGAACCTGTTTGGTAATTGAGTAAGAAGTCCTTAGTACATAGTGGAACTGGATTTTGGAACGAGAAGGAAGAACCCCAATGACCACTGGCAGAATCCATGACAGGGAGATATAGATATTGCCTTAACCTAACTGGGAAGAGACTTGATTTGGGATTAAGTAGTTGCAGGTAGACTTTCTCTGCTAAGGTTGACAATATACAATTAGAGGCAAATTGCATGAAGTATCAGGGCCATTGGGATAAGACCCATGTACAGTGTAATGAAGGCACCTGAATTAGATGTCATACTGGCAAAATAGATGAGAATCATTGCTAATATATACTCAGTGGAGTGGGAAGGTGTAAAGGTGACCTATCCATTGCAGAATGTTAAAAGTATAATCAGAACAACGGTCCCCTGATTATTCAGCTTCAAAGTTGGAGATGGGTAAACAACAGTGGATGGGAAGGGTTCTTTGTTACTTTTGTAGTGCCTGAAATACAGGTGGAGAACCTTGCATTGAGAGATGTAGCTGGGAAGAAGGGCCAAAATTTTGGAAATGCCAGTAAAAAATGATGGGAAGATGAGATGTGATAGAGGCCCTCTAGGGGATCAAGATATGTAGTATTACCCTGTAACAGATTATAACCAGAACAGAATTTTTCAGAAGAAGAATCCAGCTCTGAAAGGACATTATTGGGTATGTAGGCAAACAGCCTATACATACCTCCCAGTGTATTGGATAGGGATGTGCTATATAGGATTAATTAGACCTAAGTTATTTTTTCCTCCAGATCAAATAAGCAGTTCTTTAGGTGTTCAATTATATGATGATATAGGAAACTAGAAATGGAGGATAGATACTTCTCTGATGATAATTGGAGATGCAAATGGTTGAGGGAATTCTTGGCCCCCCACAAAAGATAATAAAGCAGTATGACCCTGCTACGTGGGCACAAGATGGGATTTGGGGATACAGGACACCAATCTATATGTTAAATAGAATTATTAGACTTCAGGTTGTAGTGGAAATTATAACTAATCAAATGGCAAAGGCACTGGACTTATTGGCAGATGAAATCATCCAAACTAGGGAAATTATACTACAACACAGGTTAGTGTTAGATTATCTGTTGTCTGAGGAAGCAGGGTGTTTGTGGAAAATTGAATTTGTCCACTTGTATGAAAATTGATGACAATGGAAAATTGGTGAAGGAAATCACCACAGAAATTAGTAAAATAACCCATGTCCCTTTCCAGACTTGGAACTCTCCCTTTAATACTTCATGGAGGGAGCTGGTGGCATCAATTAGTGTGGTACAGACTTCTAGTATTAGGAGTCTTGATAATCTTCCCTGCCTGTATACCATGCATGACATGGTTGATTACTAGTACAATTCATAAAATCCTCCCTCAAATACTTTTGACTGAAGACTAAGCCCAAATGCTGATGTTAAGGAGAGAAGGTTGGACTCCTTTGAGCTGAGATAGTGGAGATGAAGAAATTGAACAGCATTGTGAGGAGTTATTACAAAAATTCAAGAATAACAGGGGATAGAATGGGTGAAAAGTCAGCAAAGAATATAATAAATAAGAGTAGGGATTGTGAGGGGTAAAATGCTGACTTTTCAGAAACAGTGCTAAATTAGTCTAAGCCATAAGCCTCAATTTCTATTTCTCAAGAATCAGGTGAGTGTGAGATCCTGGATTTCTGGCTAGAAAAATCATGTAATCCTAACCATATAAGGTGTAAACAAAGACAGACTCTCCTGGGAAAGCTTAGGTACACTCCCCTTCTCTTCGGACCCTCAAGTTTTACCAATTGTTGTAAGAGTCAGCAGAAAAGAGGAGGGGAAATGGGTTGTGGCTTCTGTGATTCCGATTTTCCTGCTCTCTCTCTCTCTCTCTCTCTCTCTCTCTCTCTCTCTCTCTCTCATAGAGAATTAGGAACTCCCCTGCTTCTTGCAAGAATTGAAATAAATTTTAACTCTTTGATGCCACTTTGAGAGGACTCTGAGTAGTCATTTTGGGTTAGGATCTTAATACCCTGCACACTCATTATTGCCCTCCATGCTATCTTCCCTCTGTATTTTTTCCCTTTTTTCCCTTTATCCATATTTCCTAGTATTTTGTTTCTGAATACCACCACCTTCAATGTCTTTGCCCTCTTATATCAACCCCCTTTCCCTTTCTTTCCCCCTTCTAAATTTTCTCCCTTCCTCCTTCCCTTCCTTCTGTTACTTCCCCTTTTTCTCCCCTCCCTGTCCACCCTCCCCTTTTCCCCTTTTAATACTTGAAAGGTAAGATAAGTTTCATAAATTCACTTAATGCATTAACTTTAAGCCAAATCTGATGAGATGAAGATTCAGGTGGTTCTTATCCCCTCCCTTCTTCCCCTCTATTACAATATGTCTTTTGTACCTCTTGGTGTAATGAAATTTACCCCATTCAATCTCCATCTTCCCATCTCCTTACGGTCCCCTTTCTTAAGGAGGTATTGTTTTGATAACATTCTATCTGAGTCACAGAAATGTTGAGTGTCCATCACTTCTGGCTAAGTATATTCTCTCTAATAGAGATAAAATTCTCCAGTCTTTCTCGAAGGTAGGGATTTAGCATGTTTGATCTTACTGGATAGCAGTTTTTCCCCCTTTACCTTTTTTTTTAACCTTTTTTAACCTTTTTAACCTCTTGCACCTACTGTTTGATGTCCAAATTTTCTATTTAGCTCTGGTCTTTTTGTTAGGAAATGTTGAAAGTCTCCTAGTTCATTAAATGTTCATCTTTCTCCCTGGAAGATAAGGTTCAGATTTTCCAGGATAGTGCATTTTTGGCTGCATTCCAATCTCCCTTGCTTTTCAGAATATCTCATTCCAGGCCTGGAATTCTCCAAAGAATTCTCCAAAAGTATGAAGTTCAAGTCCTATGCTAGATGATTTCCAAGCTGCAGAACTTCCCTCCCCTGACTAAAAACTGCCACTAAAGTTGGTTTTCAACCTGCCTCTCACCAAGGTCTCTGAGGCTAATGCCTTTAGCTTCCCCTGACTTCCTGTCCTTGAGCTGATCTTCTGGTCTTCTCTCCTGGGTCACCCACAGTCTCCTGAGACAGACCTTCTTAGTAGGTGTTCTCCTCCTAGCTTCCTTTTCTGGGTTTTGTTGATGGAGTTTCTGTTAAGAGGTTTCTTTCATGTTATTTTTGAGGGTACACAGGGAGTGCTTAACACAGTACTTGCCTTCTCTCTTCCATCTTGTCAGGAAGTCCTGGCAAAGTTATTTTCTATGCAGTCTAGGCCTTGCCTTTGAAGAGATTTTTTTCCTCCTTTATGTCCAGGTTATGTCTTAACAGTGCTTTGTTCTCAACCCAGTCATGTCTTTTACCCCAATGTTCTCAGGGTTCAGACTTCCTTTGGGGTTCCGCAGGTCCTCCCTGCTGACTTGCTATCTAGATGCCGGAACCTCTGCTGTTGTTAAATTGTCAGGACCTTGATTGCACTGTGGCTAAAAGCCTCTTGCTGGCTTTCCCACTCTCCCACTTCCTGGATTTTACTTCCCTTTTCCCCCAAAGATACAGATCTTCTCTGAAGATCCACCAAGATGTCTACAGTTGAAAATTTCTTTGAATCTTATCTTTTCCTTGGTAGAATCTGTAGTGTGAATGTCAGAGTAGAGGCTTCATTTATCTTTGGAAGGAAGAAACTCTGGTAGCATATTAGCTTCATGCTGGCATCTTGGCCCCACCCTGGAAGTCCTTCTTGGACATAATTTATTGTAGGACTGTGGTTGATAATACATTCTTCTGTTTGCATCTTATTTGACAGAGAGTTCATCACATTCACTTTCACAGTTAAGTTTATTAATTCTGTATTTCCTTTCATGCCATCTTCCATGATTTATACTTTTCTTTTCCCCTTCAAATAGTCCTCAGTAATGTTTGTTCCCTTTCTCCTTTGACTTTCTATAAAATTTTAACTTTAAATTTCTTTCCCTTTCTCCCCCACCCCCCACTTCACTGTAGGGTAATCTATATTTGATAAACCCAATTGGGATTATTTTATTCACTTTCTGGACCAAATCTATTCACATTAGGATTTGCTCAGTATTCTCAGCCTCCCTTCTTTCCCACTCTTATGATAGGTCTTTATGCCTCTTTACATGATATTATTTATCCCCTAATAACTAACCTTCTCTTGGTATAGTACTTTTATGTATTTATAGTTTTAATCCTGTCTTCTACTTGTCAAAATACTCTCTTCTTATCTGTTCTGATAGAAATAGCATTCTCAAAGTTTTATTGATCAACTGCTTGATTGATTTATAAGCAGCATTGCCTCATGAGCACTAAGAATACACACCTTTCTTCTGTCCCATTTGAAATACACTTGTCAAAAGTCATACATCACATGAGATTATAATTGATTTATACCACTATTTCTTTTCAAATACTCTCCTTGAACCCAAGTTACTCAAGAGACAAATCATTTCATCAATCATTTATACCTTCACTTGCCTAAGTACAGACACTGCAAAAGTAGTCAAAGGATCAGTAAATCAAAATTGCTTCATGATCTTTTCAAGCCTGGTGCCTTTAAGTATACTCTCTCCCTCCATCTCTATAATATTCAAATCATACCCTTACATTGCTCCACAATCAACATATTGGATACACCCTGTCCCTTTAGGTATCTAATTATAACATTCCATCCCTTGTTAAATCAAGTATGGATTAAAACAAGATCACTTCCTAATGTATATATTCAAACCTCTTAAATACTGTCCTCTGTTCCTGAAGACTATATCCCTCCTTCTGATGTGACATTGTTACTATTTTTGTCTATAAAGTACTTTCCTATAATGAGTACATAGCTTTTTTTGTTATAGTATCTAATTAAATCTATTATCTATGATATAAATCTATTATGAATCTATAATCTATTATGGCATCTAATAAAAAAGGTCACTTTATTATTTAATTATATACAAAACTTCTAAGTACACTCACTCCTTTCTAAGTACTCTGAACTATTATCCTCATAATCAAAATTGCTTCATGTCTCACATATAACCTCTAAGTACAATCCTTCTAAGTATGTATGCTCTAAGTACAATTCCTCATTTATAGACTATCCTACAAGAAATACAATTCTCAAGTATTACAAGTATTACCTTCCTTTGTTCTTGACTAGCACTTTTTTCTCCCTTTCAGTTTCCCTTTTTATTCATCTCATTAATCATTTAATTTAAAATTGAATTTTCTGCTGAGTTTTGCTCTTTTTTTCAGAAAATTTCATTGAAAATCCATTTTTTCCTTGACAGAATGTGGTGAATTATCCAAGGTAGTAATTTCTTAGTTATAATCCAATGTCCCTTTCCCTATGAAATATTTCATTCCAGTGTCCCCAAACCTTTGTACTTAAATTGCTACTTTTATCTTCTTCACGTATTTTCTCCTTTGGTTAAGAATTCTTGAATTTAGTTATGATAGCAGTTGGGATTTTATTTCTGGGGTCTGTTTCTGGAGGTATTCTACATATTCTTTCATGAACTATTTTATCATAGATAGGAGCATAAAGCTAACATGCTCCTTGAGCTTTTCCCTTACCAAAGATGAATGAAGCCTCTTCACTGACATTCAAGCTATATATTCCACCAAGAAAAAAGAGAAGATTCAAAGAAGTTCTAAATGGTAGACATCATAGATGATCTTTAGTGAAGGTCTGTCTCTATGGGGGGGGGGGAGGGGAAGTAAAGCCCAGGAGGCAGGAGAGTGGGAAAGCCAGTAAGGGACTATTAGAGTACAGTCCAGGCCCCAATAGCTTGACAACAGAAAAGGAAAAAATAAAAATCGAAAATAAAATAAACAAATGTTGCTGAAGACCATGAAATGGTATGCCACCCCAATAAGTAATTTTTAACTTAAATGAACTGAAAGTTAAATTTTAAAATCAAAGTTAAAGGGGAAAAGGAGTTAGTTTTTGGTGAGGAGGAATGAGAAGAAAGGAAAGAGAAAAATTTTACTTCTCTTAAGGTAATTAAAAGGTGAAATAAAATTGAAGACATTGGATTAAAGGAAATGGGTTTAGCTGGATCTTGTCTCTCCTTTGAAGAGGTCTCAGGTGGAGTCAAAAAGCCCTAATGAAAAGCAGGGGTGTTAACTCTAAACTTAAGTGTCTCATTATCCTTTGACCTACTTTAATTCTGCTCTACTGACAAAGCTTAGCATTTTCTGATGAGGGCATCCTGTGTCACTGTCTACCATAATTTACAATCTTTTGTAAAGTACTCAAGTGAGACCCTCAGAGTCTCCCAGTGCTTAGAGCCAATTTAAATTCTTATAGTTAATTAAATCAGGGTTTGAGTTAGTCCTTTCTTCACTTAATAAGGGTTGAGTAGCCTGGGTGGGGAGGGGAGTGTAAACTGGGAAAGAAAATAGGCCTGGGTGAACAGGTTCAAATAGTTTAAGAAATGATTTGAATTTAGATGACACTGGTTCATGAAGAGAATTGTGTCATTAGAAGGTACTTGAAAAGGGAGTAAGGTAAAAAATGTTTTATAATTATAATCTGATGTTATTTGAGACAATGCTGCATATCAAGCAATCAAGCAATCAAGGAATCAATTTGTGATTATACCTTGATAACAATATAAACTTATCAAGAAAACAAATTATCAAACTGTGATTGATGATACTTGATTAATAGTACTTGACTTATAAATAACACAAGGTGAAGAAGCACAAAGATTTATCATTTTAGAAGAAAAGAAAGGAGAATATAAACAATGAATACATTCTATTCAATGGACTTGACCCAGAGAATTAATAAGTTACATTTCACTTGGTTTTACAGGGAGAGGGGACCAAGAGAAGGGAAAGATAAGGAAAGAATGAACTGATAAAAGGGAAGGCAAAGTTATAAGTGAAAATGAACTGAAAGTTAAATTTTAAAATCAAAGTTAAATGAACTGAAAGTTAAATTTTAAAATCAAAGTTAAAGGGGAAAAGGAGTTAGTTTTTGGTGAGGAGGAATGAGAAGAAAGGAAAGAGAAAAATAGAATTGAAGAAAAATAATATGGAGGAAACATAAAATTAGTTATCTTAACTGTAAATGTGAATGGGATAAACTGCCCCATAAAAGGGAAAGAGATTTCAGAATGGATTAAAAACCAGAATAATACAATATGTTGTTTATAAGAAACACATTTGATGCAGAGATATACATAGGGTAGAGGTAAAAGGTTGGAGCAAAATATATATGCCTCAGCTGAAGTAAAAAAAAAAAAAAATCAGGGTAGCAATCTGATCTCAACTAAAGGAAAAGCATAAATTGATTTCATTGAAAGGGGTAAGGAAGAAAACTACATCTTCCTAAAAGGCCCTATTGATAATGAAGCTACAACAATACTAATCATGTATACACCTAGTGTTTTAGCATCCAGATTCCTAGAGGAAAAGTTGAGTGAATTCCAAGAAGACAAAGACAGAAAAAGTTTAATAATATGGGATTTCAAACTCCCTCTTTTATAACTAGATAAATCTAACCACAAAATAAACAAGAAGAAAGTTAACAAAGAGAATGAAATCTTAGAAAACTTAAATATGATGGGCCTCAAGCCAATTTCATGCAGATAAAAAAGACTGTATCTTTTTCTTGACAATGCATGGCATCTCTACCAAAACTGACAATGTGCTAGAGCACAAAAACCATATTATTCAAATGCAGAAAGGCAGAAATAATAAATACACACTTCACTGACTGTGGTGCAATAAAACTTGCAAGTAATAAAAAGTCATGGAAAGATAAACCAACAACTAATTGGAAAATAAATAACTTAATCTTCAAAAAGAGTTGGATCAAACAGTAAATAATAGAATTATATCCAGGAAAATGATATTAATAAGACATCACACCAAAATTTATGGGATCCAGTCAAGGCAGTAAGGCAGTTCTTGAGGAGTAACTATATACATATATATATATATATATATATATATATATATATATATATATATAATATATATGCATATAAAAATGAAATAGAGGAATAGAATATCAATGAATTTGTTATACAACTTAAAAACTGGAAAAAGCAAATTAAATTAATTACCAAATTAGAATAAATTAATTTATTCAGTTAAATATCAAATTAGAAATTCTGAAAGTCTAGGGAGAGAGATTAGTAAAACTGAAAGATAGAAAATCATTGATCTCAAAAATAAAACTGAGTTGGTTTTATGAAAAAGCCAATAAAATAGAAAAACCTTTGGTTAATCAGATCAATTGTAAGAAAGATAATCAGCATTATCAAAAAGAGAAAGGGTGAACTGATTCCACAGTAGATAATTCAGAGTTTCTTTGCTGAAATGAATGCCAATAAATTGCATGACCTGAGTGAAATTGATGAATATTTACAAAAATACAAACTGCACAGATTAATGGAAGAGGAAATAAAATGCTTTAAAAAATTTTCGGAAAAAAGAAATCGAAGAAACCATCAATAAACTCCCTAAAAGTTTCCAGTTTCAAAAAGACTTACAAGTGTATTCATGTAAGAAACAATTAATTCCTATCCTACATAAACTACTTTAAAAATTAGGGGAAGCAGTTCTGTCAAATTCCTTTTATGAAACAAACATGGTCCTGATACCTAAACCAGGAAGAACCAAAACAGACCAAGAAAATTATAGACCAATCTCCCTAATGACTATTGATGGAAAAATATTAAAGAACATTTTAGCAATGAATCTACATCACGTTATTAATAGGATAATATGCCATGATGAAGTAGGATTTATACCAGTTAGGAAGGGATGATTCAATGTTAGAAAAACACACAACCTGATTGAACATATTGATAGCTAAACCAACAGAAATCATATGATTATTTCAGTAGATGCTGAAAAAGACTTGGATAAAATACAGCATCCATTCATATTAAAAAAAATACCTGATAATTTAAGAATTGGAGTTTTCCTTAAAATATGTAAAATTATCAATAAATTTTATATGTAATGAGATTAAACTCAAAGTATTTCCAATAAAATCAGGGGTGAAACAAAGTTTCTCATTGTCACCATTACCATTCAATATAGTGTTAGAAATGCTAGCTATAGCAATAAGAAAAGAGTAAGAAATTGAAGGAATCAGAAATGGCAATGAGGAAGCAAAGTTTTCATTCGTTGCAGATGATACGATGGTATATTTAGAGAATCTGAGAAAATCATATAAAAATCTCCTTGAAACAATTAACAATTTAAGCAAAGTAATTTTGGTAGGAGATAAAATAAACTCACATAAATCATCAGCATTTCTATGTATAATTATCAAAGCCCAAAAGCAAGAGAAAGAAAGAAAAATTCCATTTAAAGAAACTATAGACAACATAAAATACTTGGGAATTTACCACCAAGATAAACCCAGAAAGTATATGAACAAAATTATGACGCATTTCTCACCCAAATAAAGCAAGATCTAAATAATTGGGAAAATGTCAATTGCTCATAGTTAGGTCCAGCTAATATAATAAAAATGACAATTCTACTTAATTAAAATTAATTATTCATTGTCAAACCATTCAAACTAACAAATAACTATTTTAACAACCTCAAAACGAGAGTAAAATAATTGAACTCTAGTGAAAAAAGCTCGAGTAGCATGGGAACTGTTGGAAAAAACATATATAAAGAAAGGAGGCCTAACTCTACCAGATCTAAAACTACACTAAAAAGTGGCAGTCATCAAAACTGCCAGGAACTGGATTACTAATAGAATAATGTATCAGTGGATTAGGATAGATTCCAAAGAAACAGAAGTATATGACTATAGTAATCAATTGTTTGACAAACCCAAAGATGTTAGCTTTTGGAGTCAGAATTCAGTATTTAATAAAAATTGTTGGTAAAACTGGAAAATAGATGGCAAAATCTAGGCATAGTTTTATATTTCACACCCCATAGCAAAATAAGATCATAATGGGTACAGGCTTTAGATATAAAGGACAACACCACAGATAACTTAATAGACCAAGAAATATTCTATCTATTAACTCTATGAAAAGGTAACCAATGTATGACCAAACAAGAAAAAGAGTACATTATAAAGTGCAAAGCAAATGATTTTGACTATAATAAATTAAAAAGGGTTTACACTAATAAAATCAATGCTGCCAACATTAGAATTAAGAAAGCCAGTAAATAATCTTTACAATTTAGAGATCTGATAAAGGTATCATTTCTAAAAGGCATCATTTCTAAAATAAATAGAAAATTGCATCAAACTTATAAGGTTACAGGTCACTCCCCAATTGATAAATGGTCAAAGGAGATGAATAGACAGTTTTCAAATGAAGAAATTAAAACTATATATACATTTCCCTTTTTCTCATCTTAGTCAAACTTATAAGTGTGAGGAGATACCTCATGCTGATAGAGTTGTGAATGGATTCAACTATTCTAGAAAGCAAAGAGCAATAAAACTGTTCATTTTCTTTTATCCAGGAATTTCAAATCTAGGTTAATATCCAGAAGAAATCATAAGAAACAGGAAAAGTCCCACATGTATCAAAATATTCATAGTAACTCTTTTTGCATTGGCAAAGAATAGACAATTGAGGGGAGGTCCATCAACTGAGGAATGGATAAACAATTTATGGTACATGGATATTATGGAATATTATTGTTCCATAAGAAGCCATAAATGAGGTACATTTAGGAGAGAGCTAGAACAACCATATTTGACCATTTATGAACAATTCTATCCCCATCTGGCAGAAGAAAAAACAAAACAAAAGAAAACCCCTTCAGAATCATTTGAATATGTTATAAAAATATTTCTTATGTATCTCTTTCCCTTAATCCAGATCCTCATCCTGAAAATAACTAATCTATAAACATGTTTATCAAAAATATGTATGAACAATGTTAATCTTATTGTTTGCTGTTGAGGGTGGGGGGGAGGGTAAGGAGGGTGGAAGGACATTTTGCAACTCAAAAATGTATGTATTCGGGGCAGCTAGGTGGCAGTGGATAAAGCACTGGCCTTGGAGTCAGGAGTACCTGGGTTCAAATCTGGTCTCAGACACTTAATAATTACCTAGCTGTGTGGTCTTAGGCAAGCCACTTAACCCCATTTACCTTGCAAAAACCTAAAAAAATGTATGTATTCATATGGATGAATGTTAATGCAGCTTTCGTAACATGCATTTGGAGAAATAAAATATCAATAAAAATTAAACTATTTTGTCTTCTTAGGCTAGTCTATTAGTACTGTTTGCCATGATAATTTCCTGAAAGATATTTTCAAGGCTCTTTATGTTTTATCTAGGCTTTCAGATAGAACAATAAATCAGACATTATCTCTAGTGCATCTATTTGCATCATTTGCTTTTCCTAAAAAGCTTTTTATATTTTCTTCAATTTTTATAATCTTTTCATTTTGTTTGATGGAATCTTGGTGTGTCATAAAGTCATTAGTTTCCATTTGTCCAGTTTTATTTTTTAAAATCTTATTTTCTTAATTCAGGTTTTGTGTTTCCTTTTCCAGTTGGTGAATTTTATTTTTAAATGAATCGCATTCTTTTCCCCATCGGATGTTCTTATTTTTTCATGAGTTTCATTCTTTTTCCAGTTAATCATTTTTACATTTAAAGGAGCTGATTTATTTGATCTATTTTTTATAATTCTTTCTGCATAGCTCTCATTCATTTTTCCCCTTTTTCTTCTTCCTCTCTTCTTTGATTTTTAAAATCTTCTTTGATATCTACCATGAGGTTTAGGATTTCAGTCTGATTCATTATTTCATTTGAGAGTTCCCATGTAGGTAATTTGCTTTCTTCTTCTGAGATGGCATTTTTAACTACTCTATCTGAATATTAGCTTTCTATGATTAGTACTTTGTGAGCTTTTTTTTTTTTTTGCTCATTTTGCTAGTTCAACTCTGTTCCTGAGGTATAGTAGTATAGATCCAAGCTTTTTGTGCTTGGGCTGAGCTCTGTTCCCTGGCTTATGACTTCTCAGCAAGTTACATATCCAATCCAGGCATTTCCTATGCAGAGGATTGTTTCCTCCTTTATGTCAAGACTTGGTCTATGCAGTGGTTTGTTCCCTACCCAGTTCTATCTGTTGCCTCCATTTTTCCCAGGGCTCAGACTTGATCTGGGATTGAGAAACTTCCTTGCTCGTTTTTTAGCTAGCTGAACCAGGAGCTGGGCTGCTATCTACCTGCTGGGACCTGGACTATGCTGTGACAGGAAGCCTCTCACTGACTTTCCCGCTCTCCAGTCTAGATGGGCTATACTTCACTTTTTCCCCCCTGAAGAGATAGACTTTCACTGAAGATCTTCTAGAATGTCTAACATTAAAAAACTTGTTTTATTTTTTTTTTGGTGGGATCTGTAGTTGTAATGCCTGTGTAGAAGCTTCAGTAAAGTTCTGTAGGGAAAAGTTCCAGGAACTTGCTAGCTTCAGTTGATATCTTGACTCTGCGCTAGAAGTCATACTTAATATCTTTGAGACTCAGTTTCCTTATCCATAAAATATATAATACCTTCTTCAGTGTGATAAGTACATAATGTGATTCTTAGGATAATGAAGTATAGAAATGAAAAAGAAAATGGCCAAAATTTTAAATCACTAGAGTCTGTGGAATTTTTCATCAGCAATTGTAGCATTGAACTGGCAAGGTGATATCCATTAACCTCTGGACTTATGAAATAATATGGTTTAAGGGGCAGAGTGACTGGTCAGACCTTAAAATTCTGTGCAAATACAAACAGAAGAACTTGAAGAAACTTTAAGATTTGAATATACACTCATCCTCATGTTGCTTTAATTTATATATTCACAGATGAACATATTTCATCTTGTCAGTTCAATACTTTCTGTCATATATGAAACAACTGAACATCTCTATGAAGAAAAAAAGACACAATGGTCTTGAAACACAAATGATGCAAGAATGAATAATCAAATCAGAAAAAGAATTAGCACCATCTTGAGGATTATCAACACCTCTCTCTCTCTCTCTCTCTCTCTCTCTCTCTCTCTCTGTCTTTCTGTCTATCAATCTGCTTTGCAGACCTATTGTTATGTTCCTCCTTCCTTGTCTGTTTTCTATATAAATACAAACCATTGTTTTTATTTATTATAGAAAATCTATTGCAAGAGAAACCAAATAAAATAACTGAATTGTTTCATTGTTATCATCAACATTATTCTGATTAGATTGGTGTTAGCCCTTCATTTATGAAAAGGATCAATATTATCTTTGGGGGATATTTTAATTTTCTACATGAATTTCATTTAAGTGAGGCAGAGTTGCAAAACTTCATCAGCCTCACTTCAGTATTCAGTAGATGACTTTGTTTTCTTTGTTACCTTAGCTAAGGATGCCACAGTCACCTTTATAACTATCAGAATTTTTTTTTTCCTGATCTACCCATTCTGTCAGGGTAATCCCTTCTATGCTTTGAGTAAATATTGCCATAACTCACCAACTGGTTTGAGACCTTTTGGTTACCCACAATCTGATTTAGTCAATCTACCAATATAAGATTTATCAGGGTATGGCAGCTTCATCTACTATAGCTTTTTGGAGGCACAGGTGAGAATTGGGTGACAAGAGGATACCCAAGTTAGATGAACAGCCTTGAAAGAAGCTTGGCAATACCTTAAACCAGAATTGCTAATGTTCCCTGGATACCTTATACATTCATTTAATTGGATATGGGAAAGTATGTGGCTAGACTTTTAAGTAACTTAAAGTGATAGTTAAACAACTTAAAGAATTAGTTTTGAGAGGTGAAAAAAATGGATAAGAGAAAGTAAATGATGTTGGCATTGATAAGGCATTGAAAAGTCTCTTTTTGAAATCACAAAATATATTCTTTTATTTCCAGATCTCATGAATAAACATTTCAAGCTCTGAAGTTCAGATAACTCCAAAGAGTGTGATATTTAAGAAACTCTGAGAGGCTTTCATCATTAAGTAAACAAAGAGAGAATACATAAAATGTTATGTTGCCAATTAAAATGCATAAGGTTTTTATATTTCCATTTAAGATGCTAATTCTACAATGCCATTAATGTATAACTTTTTAATATATGTGAGTCTTAGTCTTAAATAATGAAAATATATCCTTAATATATTTAGAAATTTTATCTAATTCGACTAAAACTACTTCGGGATTCAGGATTTTACGTGCTTTATGTTGTTCTTTTTAATTTGCACCTAATAACTATCTGAAAAAAGAATTTTTTTTCATTTAAAATATGAAAATATAACTGAAAGTTCATATTTAAAAAAGAATGGTCTCCAAACTTCTTCATAAGATACCTACCATATCAGTTTAAAAAAAGGATACACATAACACTCAACATATGCATAGTCATTTATTTTAAATTTTATCCAAGTACTACGGAAATGATAATCAACATTACAGGAAAAGAGAAATTTTAAAAGAATGAGATAAATGGGGGCGGCTAGGTGGGCATAGTGGATAAAGCACTGGCCTTGGAGTCAGGAGTACCTGGGTTCAAATCAGGTCTCAGACACTTAACAATTACCTAGCTGTGTGGCCTTGGGCAAACCACTTGACCCCATTTGCCTTGCAAAAACCGAAAAAAAAAGAATGAGATAAATGTAGTAGGACACAGTTTGGAGCATGCCCAATAGAAGACTGAACCTTTGCCTTTGGTAGATGTAGCTTAGGACTGCAAAATTTGTAGTTTGGGAATGTTGGAGCAATTCTCTTTTAGTCAAATGCAGGAAGAGTAGCTGATTCAATGGAATCAATGCAAATGGAACTGGGTTTAAATTTGTGATAATGAGCTTTAGATTTAGACATAAGTATTTATCTCTTCAGTTTTAGGTCTTTTGATGCTTATGCATGAACTTTCAAAAGTAAAAACTTGTCTACTACTACTGTATGTGCTCTGGTTTGTCAAGTATAACAAACAACTTCAATTATCTTCCCAAAGTAGTAATTTGAAATTGGATTAATACCTTCCCTCTATTAAGAAGAAATGGCATATTCTAAGCACCTGGCAGATCAAAAATCATGAGATGAGTTCATATGAGGAGAGAACACTTTGATCTTAAGAATCCTGGATATCCTTAATGACTTGGTCCTAGAAGACAAAAGCTTCAGTAAATTCAGGATCATTATTTTCTTCAAAACTGGCATTTTCCCTTTGCTTTAAATATTTCAAAATATTTATGTCCGTTATCATACTTAAATTTCACAACATTTCAGTTATAATTATATTCATTTTACAATTGTGGAATTTGAAGGCTTAAGAGAGTATCCCAGAGTTACCCAGCAAGCAATTCTGAGAGGTTATAGATTTTACTTAAAATTACTTAAAATTAGAGGAATAGTAAAGATAAAGCATTCCAACCACATTATTATACTTCTAAGGAAAGTGTAGTCAGAGGAGGTGGATGATTTATCTGGTGTCACATAGGGTATAAATAATAAAGCAAGAATGAAAATAGTAGCTGGCATGATTCCAAATCTAAATCTACGCTGCCATACTCTTCTTTCTTTTCTACTCCATACTTAGCAAAATACTTTCTACCTTTTGGAAGCCAATAAGTATTTGCCCAATTATATAAAATGGAATTTCTTTTTAGAATACAATGTGTATGAAAGATTGAAAGGAGATTAAAGCAAAGCATATTGAAGTGTTGATAATATTTTTCAAAAGCTTAAAATAAGATGGTAAAGATTTGAGTGGATTGCTGTATCATTTGCATGTATGAGAATTCACAAAAGTAAAACATTTAGAACATACATGACTGGAAACACAATTGGCCATGTTGCAAGAGGAAGTGACAAACCCACATCTGACAATTATACTATTATACATGAAATGTTCATATAACTAGGAAAACATGGAACATATTGAATTAATCCTCTGTGGGTAATTAATTAGAGAACATTGAAAAGACTCGTAGATGCCAAAAAGGCAGGGATAGTTATTTGCCCTAGGTCAGACAATTAATAAACACTGGAGATAATATGCTTGGTTCTCTGTTTTCCGAGTTAGTGATCTTTCTTCCGTTTTTGAGAAGTCAATACCACAAATACTTTTGATGCCATTGAGTGAGGGATAAATAACATGCAATACCAGCTATCATGATGATTATTGCAATATACAGCAAAATCATACTAGCAACAAAATACCTTCTGACCTAAATGAACATAGATTATTGATATCATTTGTCACTTGAAGAGAATGATAATTCTTTTTTCTAGTCACATGGGAAAATCATAGTAAAACCAAAGAAATGGCAAGTATTGATTAGGAAAAATATTCTCATAAAATATTCTTATAAAAATATTCTTATAAATATTCTTATAAAATATTCTTATTCTTTGTAATGATAAAATCAGAGTAACTATGTTGTGCAGATTTGCTCTAGATGAATAGGTATTTAAAAGAAGAAATAGACTTGTTCCATTTTATTCCAGAATAAAGAATAAAAAGCAATTGTTGGAAGTTGAACAGAGGCAAGTTTAGATTTAGTAAAAAGCAAAAGTTCTTAAATATAAATATTAAGAATAACTGTAATTTATTTCATCATATATATGGAGTTTCCCCTCAACATTGTACTCAGAGCAGATATTGCAGAATGCTCTTCAGATATATAATACTTGTGATTGCTGTAGTCTTAGGACTGGACTAAATGACTGCTGAAAATATTTACAAAAATGTATTTTATTCTATTAAAGACATATTCTTACATCAAAAATTTATTTGATGAATAGCCCAGATAAAGGACATAGAGAAGAGTCATTCAAAGAACCCAAAGAATTTAATGAGAATCTAGGTAAAGGCAAAACTTGAGATTGAAGTACTGAACATACCTGAATGAAGGCAGCCAGCACAGAGGTCAACATACTGGTTAACACTAGGGATGAATGGACTGTAATGTTTCCCAGTAACTAATATGAATATGTCTTCTTTCAGGTGTTCATTTTTGAGAAATTCTAAGTCGAACTCTTTTGGGGCTATTGGAAGCATCTGTTCTTTTCATATTTAACAAAAATATGTATTTGGATTTTTTCAAGATAAGTTAAAAATTAGTCACTACCCACAAAAAGCACTTGATTTTTGGCCTGAAAGACCACTAAGAAGTCAAATAAGATAAACAGAGGTTAGCACCTGAAAGGGCTGAGTACAAAGGGATTAAAGAGTGTGTTGAGAGAAACTGGTTACCAAAGTTAAGGCATGAGAAAACAATATATGAACAGAGTCTTCTAAAAGACTGTGAGAAGGATCATAACAACTGACAGAGGCTTAAGAAATTTGACAGAGAGAGACTCCATTGTTGATGAGAAAAACAAATATGATTGGAAGAGAGTTCTGCCATTTGAAAAATATGATTAAAATAAGGCAAATTGCCTATTGTGTGTGTGAAGAGATAGCTGTAGTAAAGAAAGCCCTGATCTTTAGTGTCATTTCTAATTTGAGAACAAGAGAAAAATCTTTCAAAGGCTTGCCTACATTGCCTTTTATCACTCTATATGGATTAAGAGAAGATCTGCCCAAGTTCAGAGGGAGCAGACCTGAATACCTTTGTTGATTACCTTAAAGGGAATGTCATGTTGCTCTGCCAATCAATGAAGCAGAAATAGAAGATTCTTAAAAATCTTAAGGTGTTTGTTTTTAAAACAGCTCACCATAGACTCAGAACCTTATAATATCAGAGAAATATATGAATATAATAGGACAATAAAGAGACCCAAAAGACAAGTGTCATATGATATGTACTACGTTGTAGACTCTACCTCCCAGAGAGTTTTCTATAAGTTTGTTTTCATCCTTTGCCCTGAATCTGATAATGCATATATTGGAGAGAAGGCATGACTCAGGTTTATGCATTTATCTCTTTATTTAATATATATTTCATCCTTAAGGTTAATGGTATCATTTTGAATAATCTGGGAGGTCTAATAATCATAATACTATAGTTGCCCCTAGAATCCTGAAAGTAATCATTTTATTCATTGTTTACCTCTTCTTTTGTAGACCTCCCCCTCCACCCCATTTATACACCATCAAACTTGTCAGTATAAATGAATGGTAAGGAGAGAAAGCCAGGAGAAAGAAAAAGAGAGATACAGAGACAGAGACAAAGACACACACACACACACACACACACACACACACACACACACACACACAGATACAGAGACTTAGAGAGATAGAGGAACAGAGACTGAAACAGATGAAGAGAGAGAGGATGAGTGTTATATTCTTCACAGTTCTTATATCCAATATCTGAGATAGCTCCTTGCATAAATGATTAAAGAAGTTTCAACAATGGATAACATCTCAGGTTTACTCATCATAGGGCTTTGTGAATGTTGAGGGATATGTGTAGGAAGTAAGCAGGCCATATTTTATTATCCTCTCATCAAGAGAGCTGACAGGCAAAGTGCCAATAGAACTTTGACATAGGTCAATACATTTTCAAAAAGGATACAATTATATAAAAAAAACAGAACTTTGGGGATCCATTTGGAATTTTTTTTTATTTTGCTTCGTTGCTTATTTAATTATATTAAATTGAAGGTAAAAAATAAATTAAATTTATTTATCTCATTCAATTCAATAAGCAACTTATTAGGGGCCTTTCCCATATAATATATTTTATTGGTATTAGGTGGAGAAGGATGAAGAGGCAAAGCCTCTGTTGTCTACTAGCTTCCACTTTATAAAGGATATATGTAGATAATTATAAGAAAAAGAGAAAATTGGGAAAAGGCAAAGCAAAACTCATGGGTAGTACTAATAGAAATTTCAACTAAAAGAAAGAAGAAAACACTTCACTGAGAAGGGAGCACAAGAACTGAGTCTCAAAGACAGAATTAGATTTTGTCAGGAAAAAAATGTTCATTCCAGAATAGAGAGTCAGAAAAGTATTCAAATGCCTGGAGTTCAGGTAATTGGGAAGAGGGTGGGGGGAAATAACTAGTTTAGCTGGCTTATTGGCTTCCTGATAGTGAAATAAAGCTGAAAAGCTTCTCCAGTACCTGCAATGAGAAGTCTAATATAAGATACTAACTTACTATTAATAATTCAAAAACATTTTGTGGTGGGATTTTGCTAGACTTTTATTCTTTAATGTATAATTTCTCATTTCTATCTCCTGATAGAAAGGGTAATTATAAAGAAATATAGAATAATAAAACTTCAAGACATCTTTGAGATGATGCATACTAATCCCTACATTTTGCTTATCTAATCATTTGTTACATCTTTTCAATTCTCCTCTCATAATGTCTCTTTCATCTGGTCCCTTTCTCTTCATTTATATGATCAGAACTCTAGAACTTAATTTTTTTTTACCTGGTCCATTGCTATTGCTTAGTAATAATCCTCTCCAATTCTTATCTTATGTTCTTTCCAAAATGATATATCCATATGTCTGCCAAGAAACTTTCCCAATTCACAAATCTGAACTTGTCACTTCTTTACTTCAGAATCTTCAATATTTTATTTTTGTATGCTACTGTTTCATTTATATTATATAAATTACGCACTAAATTATATATTATGTTATATTTATAAGATATAAACTTAAAGATTTTCAAATCTAGACCTGAATGAATTTTATCATTTATTGCATCTCTGCCATTTTATAAATGAGGAAACTAAGCCTTAATCATGTTAAAAATTGGGGTTGCAATTGTACCACCAAGGAATTTAGACTTACATCTTCTGATTTTAATTTATTAATGTAAATGATCACTTAATTTATAAGTTAATTAATTCATCTATAGTACCACACTGTCCTCATTTACTTGATATAAAATATTACAGTAAACTTTTTTCCTCTTCTCTCTGTATATTAATGTTTTCTTCCTCTTCAAGTCATAAATATGATTTTATTAACTATTCTGTGACTGACATCATATTAATTACAGAGGATTCAAAGATAAAAATAAAATAATTCTTGGTCACAAGAAGTTTACATTTGAATGAATGAGAAGGAAAAATACATTCAAATATGTATAAAAAATAGTGTAAATTCCAAGTCCTTTCAAGAAATAGGGTAAGATTATCTTATATTTACTTATTTGTCTTATGTGTTTCCTACCATGTAGAATATAACCTACCATTCTATCACTATATTTCTAGCACCTAGAAAATTAATTAATCCAGGATTGAGGCTTTGTAAGTGTTTATTGAGTTGAATTAAAGAAGGAAAATAAAATCCATTCAGGTTTTGTGACTGGTTAAAGTTGGGCAACAAGGTAGCTTAAAGAATAGAAAGTTCAAGATAGAGTTAAGAAGACTCACCTTCTTAGGTTCAAATCAGACCTCAATCATTTATTAGCAGTGTCACTTTATTATTAGCAGTGTTTATTAGCAAGTCACTTAATTCTCTATGCCTCAGTTTCCTCATCAGAAAAAATGATCTGTAGAAGGAGATGGCATTCCATTCCAGTATCTTCTCAAGCAAAACACAAAAAGGGTCCAAAAGAATCAGATATGACTGAAAAATGAATGAACAGCAACTCTAAAGGCAGACAACTGATTGGGGGCAAAACTAGCATGAGAATACAGATCTTGTGAATCACAATCCAAGCTCTGTTAGAGATTCTTAAATTTTTTCATCTTTGGGAGTCTGCTAATAGCTATATATTTTTTTCAGAATAATTTTTAAATATATAAAATATACAGTCCTAAAATAACCAATGATGTTTAAATGTAGTTTATCTATCTGAGTTTGTTAAATATAGATATACAAAATATATATGGTTGAACAGATATAGACATATAGATAAATAAACAAGGTCATGGACCTTACTTTAAAAAATACAATAGCTTATACCTAAACCAGGAAGAGTCAAAACAGAGAAAGAAAATTACAGACCTATCTCGCTAATGATGCAACGATCTTAAAATTTAGCAAAGCAATTATAGCAAGTTACCACTAGGATAATACACTATGACAAAGCAGGATTTGTCCCAAGAATGCAGGGTTGGTTCAATATTAAGAAAAATGTTAGTATAATTAAGTGTATAAGTAACAGACTATAAGAAAGCATATAATTATCTCAATAGATGCTGGAAAAGTCTTTGACAAAATACATTACCCATTCCTACTAAAAACACTAGAAAACACAGGAATAAATGTATTGTTACTTACAATGATTAGCAAGATCTCTCTGAAATCATCAACCAGGATTATATGAAATGGGGATAAACTAGAGGCATTCCCAATAAGATCAAGGATGAAACAAGGTTGCGCATTATCACTACTACTATTCAATATTGTGTTAGAAATGCTAGTTTCAGCAATAAAAGAAGAAAAAGAGATTGAAGGAATTAGAATTGGGAAGGACAAAACAAAATTCTCACTTTTTGCAGATGACATGATGGTTTATCTAGAGAATCATAAAAAAAATCTAAAACACTACTAGAAACTATTGGCAACTTTAGCAAAGTCACAAGATATGAGATAAACCCTCATAAATACTCAGGATTTCTATATATGACTAGCAAGATATATCAGAAAGAACTACAAACAAAAATCCCATTCAAAGTAACTTCAGACAATATAAAATACTTGGGAGTCTACATACCAAGGCAGACTCAGAAACTCTATTTAAACAACTACAATACAATTCTCACATAAATAAAATCAGATTTAAATAACTGAACAAATATCAACTAGTCATGAATAGGCCAAGATAATATAATAAAAACTAGAAATTCTACCTAAATTAAACTACCAATCAAAATTCCAAAAAAAATACTTTAATGACCTAGAAAAAATTGGAAATAAATTCATATGGAGAAATAGAAAGTCAAGAATTTTCTGGAATTTAATGAAGAAAAATGCAAAAGAAGGTGACTTAGTCCTATCAAATCTAAAATTATACTATGAAGCATCAATCATCAAAACTGTCTGGTAGTGGCTAAGAAATATAGTGTGGATCAGTGGACTAGGTGCAAAAGAAATAGCAAGCAATGGTTATAATAATCTGCTTTTTTTATAAACCCAAAAAAGTCCTGATTCTGGGATAAAAACTGTTGGGAAAATTGGAAGTTAATGCAGCAAAAATTTGGATTAGACCAACATCTCACAGCCTATACCAAGATAAGATCAAAATGGGTCCAGTATTTAGAGATAAAAGACAATGTTATAAGCAAACTAAGAGAAAAAAAGAATAGTTTACTTGTCAGATCTATGGAAAGGGAAACATTTTATGTCCAAGGAAGATATGGAGAGCATCATTAAAAATAAATTAGATAATTTTGATTACATTAAATTAGAAGGCTTTTGCACAGACAAAATCACTGTAACCAAGATTAAAAGAAATGTAGTGAATTGAGAAACAATTTTTCAACTAATATTTCTGACAAAGGACTAATTTATAAAATATATAGAGAACTGAGTCAAATTTGTAAAAGAAACAAGCAATTCCCGAATCGACAAATGGTCAAAGCTTATACATAGACAGATGAAGAAATCAAAGTTATGCATAGTTATATGAATTTTTTTCCAAAACATTACTTATTAGAGAAATGCAAATTAAAATATCTCTGAGGCACTGCCTCATGCCTCTCAGACTGGTGAATATGACCAGAAAGGGCAATGATCAGTGTTGGAAGGGATGTGGGAAATCTCAGAGACTGTGGAGCTGTGAACTCATCCAGCCTTTCTGGAGAGCAATTTGGCATTACACCCAAAGAGCAATAAAAATGCACATATGCTTTGATCCATCATTACCACTACCAGATCCAAAATCTGAAGAGCTCATGAAGAGGAGCAAAAAGTCACTTGTACAAAATTATTCATAGCAACTCTGCTTGTGGTTGGAAAGAATTGGAAGCTGAGTGAATTTGTAACAATTGCAGAATGGTTGAACAAATTGTGGTATATCTTTGTTATGGAACACCATTGTTCTATTAGAAAACAGGAATGATGGGAATTCAGAGAAATCTAGAAGGATTTACATGAACTGATGCTGAGTGAGAAAAGAACCAGAACAACATTGTACACCATAATAGCAATGTGGACTTGCTCATTTCATCAGTGCAACAATCAGGGACAATTTTAGGGTTACTATGGTGGACAATACCATCTTTATCCAAACAAAGAATTATCAAATATAAAAAAGACCAAAGACTATTAACTTAATTTTTTTTTAAAAAGTTATCTTTTTATGTAATTTTGCTATCTCTTATATTTTATTTTTTTCTTTTATGGTATGATTTTTCTGTCAACACATTTAATTTTTTAAAAGTTTTTGCAAGGAAAATGGGGTCAAGTGACTTGCTCAAGGCCACACAGCTAGGTAATTATTAAGTGTCTGAGGCCAGATCTGAACTCAGGTACTCCTGAATCCAAGGCTGATGCTCTACCCACTGCTCCAACTAGCTGGTCCTCAACACATTCAGTTTTGATCAATGTAAAGCATGGAAACAATTTGAGTACTATCAGACTGCCTTCTGTGCGTCTGTGGGGAGGGAAGCAAGATTAAGAGAAAACTTGTAATGTTCAATAAAAATATAAAAAATAAATGCAATAGCTTTCCAATTAAGGGAAGAACAGTTTTCATATATAATAATAAACTTTATATCATTCTATTGGAAATATTGTTAAAAGAGAAGATAAAGAATTTAAAAAACCCACAATATTTTCTTTGGTCCAAATGGCCACCATTTTTCAATGACCTTTAATCTAAAAACCTTTGGCTGTCCAGGTCTGAAAATATAATAGGAAGTTTCTTTAAACCGTTATATTTTAATTATTGGCTTTAATTATATATGATTTAAAAGACAGAGAATGATAGAATCAGTGGAAGAAATGGTAAAGAGTTAATATATTAGACATTAGAGCAAGCAACCAGGCAATAAATGAATAAATAAACATTTATTATCTGCTTACCGTTTTCCTGATAGTGCACTACATTCTGGGAGATTCAAAAAGTTTTAAAAATCAATCCCTGCCCACAAGAGGCATACAAAATAATAGGGGAGATGTTATGCAAATAAATACATACAAATGGGAGATATAAAGATAAATCACAAGCAATTTAAAAAGTCACGGAACCAGAATTAGGAGAAAAGATGAAAGGCTTTCTTTAAAAGATGAGATGTTAATGGGGAATCAATGGAATTCAGAGAAATCAGTAGTTAGATTTGAAGAGTGAAAATATTATAGATGTAGAAAATTGTTTGTGGAACATTTAATAATTTCCACATAATAATTTGAAAATAATTAGAATTCCTTTACTAAGTGCTCTCATTTTCTTTTTTACAGTTTCTGTTTTAGGTCTTTTATAATTCAGATTACTCTCATTTGGATATGTTTCATATAGTCCAATGTCCTTTATATATGTGGTACTCAGTAATGCATGAAGTATTGTATGAATAGTCACATCAGAACAAATAATAGAAAGAATGTCACCTCTTTTTATGAAACTGTAGTTCTTTTAATGCAGTCTAATATTAGCAAGGGTATGTGTGTTATGAATGCTTGTCATGACCTTTCCAGGGTTGCTCATCTACTAAGCACTCAACTCTCATCAATTTCTCTAAGAAGCCATAGGATGTGCATTAATCACATCCCCAGAAAAGCATCGCTGGAAAAGGGTTAATCCAGGTTGAGGATAAACCGTGGGCCTCAAACTCATTGGTGAATTAGAAGCATGTCTTACCCAAGACTCTGAAGACTTTCCCCAATGGAATGGTTGGATGTTCCAATTGCCATTAGTGATAGAAGCTGATGTTGCAGGTTACTTAAAGACTGGTTATACATGGAAAACTCTAAGGTCCTCCAAAGTTTTCTAGTCCATTGCCAATCAACCTTATTATTTTCTTTCTATTTGACTTTGAAGACTCTGAAAGAGTATGAGGCTGACAACTGTGTAATTCTGCCTTACTTAAAATCAATTTTTAAATTAGTGAAGGCATAACCATGTGATCTCATTAGTCCTATTAAAAAGAAAGCACAAACAACAATAATATAACCAAACTATAGTGGAATGAAGATAATCTCAAAGGTAAGTCCTGAAAACTAACATTTTGGATGATGATGATGGGGATGATGATGATGATGATGATGATGATAATGATGATAATGATGATGCTAGCATTTATATAGAACCTACCATCTACCATTTCATCTGTTATACAAAAAACCCTGGGAGTTTTATAGTATTGTTATCTCCACACTTACAGATGAAGAAATTGAAGCATATAGCAATTTAGTGATAACAGGTTATCACAAAACCAATAAAAAATTACTATTTTTTATAAAAATTAGGAAAACATTTACCCATCTTTAGGCAAAAAGAACTTCTTTTACTGTTGAGATTTTTCATAGATTTCTGAAAACCAAGTCAATTCTTTCTGCAATTTTTTTGTATTTTTCAGAAGGTTGCAGAAAAGAATATGTAATGTAACTGATATGAATCTTGTTACTTGAACTAACATAAATCTGGTTCTCTATTACAAGATTCTTTTTTTCTCCCTCAAAGAGCTCAGATTCTTAATAGTATTTTTTTTTCTTTTTGTTCCCAATTTCAATATTACTTTCCTTATGCAGAAAACAGAAATTGAGTAAATGGATTGAGTAAAAGGACTGAGTAAATTTACCCTCTCTCTTTCACATTTGTCTTCTTCCTTCCATAATTCCCAAACCACTTTTACATCATCCCTTGACTCCTGTAGTCCACCCTCTACTTCTCCCATTTTCAGTCAACCCTTTATTTTAATTTGATCTTTGAAACTCTGTTCCGGAGCCATGGCTACTTGATTTCTAAGGGTGTATCATTTTGAACAAGTCCCATATCTCCCATGCTTTCTTCTCATTTCTCAATTTTTCCTTCCTCCTCTGGGAATAGTAATCAAATTAACATTTTCATTCTTTTTCATTATTTACTTATTATTTTCATCCATATGCATTATATATACATATATATATATATTTTTTAAGTTACAAAATTTTCTTCCACTTGCCCTTCCCTACTCCCTGCTCTCAGCAACAGTCAGGTAAGCATTGTACATATATATTTGATAAATTGGCTTATAGATTAGTTATTTTTTGTAGGAAGAAGTAGGATTAAGGGAAAGAGAATAACTGATAATTTTTATAGTGTGTTCCTCAGATTCTGAAGGGTTGGTTTTTGTGTTTGTGTATGTGTTTTATTTTGTTTTGTTTTGTTTTTCTTCCTCTAGATGGGAATAACATTGTCCATAGCCAATTTAATACAGTTGCCCTCTCTGAACTGCTGAGAGGAGTTGATTCCACCAAAGTTATTCATCTCACAATGTTGTTGTTAATGTGTGCATTGTTTCCTTGGTTCTACTCCTTTCTCTCAGCATCAGATCCCTTAAATCATTCCATGCTTTTCTAGATCCAAACATTTATATTTCTTATAGAACAATAATATACCATAGTATTCATGTACCATAACTAGTTTAGCCATTCCCCAATTAATGGGCATCCCTTGAATGTCCAATTCTTTGTCACTACAAAAATTGCTGCTATGAATATCTTGGAACATGTAGAACTTTTCCCTTTTTTATAATTTTTTTCTGGATATAGAACTAGAATTGGAATTGCTGGGTCAAAATATATGAACAGTTTTGTTGCACTTTGAGCATAGTTCCATATTGCTCTCCATAATGGTTGTATACATTCATAACTCCAGCAACAAAGCATCAATGTTCCAATCATCCCACAACCTCTCCAACATTTATCCTTTTTTCTTTTCCTTATTTTGGCTAATCTGATAGGTGCGAGATAACACCTCATTCTTTTTTAATTTGCATTTTTAATCAATAATGATTTGGAACATTTTTTCATATTATACATAATTTTAACTTTTTCAATTGAAAGCTCTCTATTCATATCCTTTGACCATTTACAAACAGGGAATGACTTGTAACCTTATAAAGGTGATACAGTTCTCTATATATATATCTTAGAAATGGAATCTTTATCAAAACTTGTAGTTGTGAAGATTGTTTTCCAGCTTCCTTCTTGCCTTCTAATTTTGGCAGCATTGATTTTATTAATGCAAAACCTTTTGTAATATAGTCAAAATCATTCATTTTGTAATTTATAATGTGGTCTAAATCTCATTTGGTGATAAATTTACCCTTAGCCATAGTTCTATTTAACAGTGTACGTCTTGGTCTATTTATTAATCTATGATGTCACTCTTCATGTCAAAATTCTGTACCCATTTTGACTTTATTTTGATATAGGATGTGAGATGTGGATCTATGCCTTTTAACATTTTCATTCTTGTAAAAAGCCATTTAAATAAATTTCTCCAAGATTCCTCTCACCATACTTTTTCACCTTTGTAGTTTGTAAGCCTCAGATCTTTCCCCTGTTCCAGGACTCTTTTATTTCTCATCAGAGTCCAAGTATGTATATTTTTTTCTTCTGTCATCAGCTTGAGCTTCAACTTGGTGTGTGTCTCTCCCATTTTTAGGTATCAGTGACTGTTTCCTCAGTTGCATTTAACCACCTAACAGTACAGGCCTATAAAAAAGGGACATTTAACTTAGACAAGTCACTTAATGTCATTTTCTTATCAGAAAAATGAACTGGAAATGAAAATGGCAATTCACTCCACTATCTTTGCCAAGAAAACCTCAAATATGAACACAGAGAGTTCAATATGACTTAAAAAGACAGAATAGCAACAACAATTTATTTCAAAATTATAACAAAAAGAAATACATGCTTTATCCAATATCTTTAGGACATATTCTCTCTCTGATACCACCTTAGTCTCTGGAAGGTGTAGTTTTAACACTTAGTTCAGTTCCTATATTTAAATGGTTTCACTAGATTCACATTAAAAGTTAATATTGTTTTGAGAGCATTTTTAAATTGACCTTACTGTGGTTCCAGAAAGTCACTTCCCAAAAGATCTCCTTATTTTCGGGTCAGCAAACCTTGAGGCACAGCAAAATTCAGCCTACTTTCTTTCTCCTAGACATCCATAATTTTGTTTTACCCCCCTAATTTTTCAAAATTCTCAAGATTGGAGATTTCCATTACATTGTAATTTATCAGATGATGTGTGGGTGAACATATTTGCATGTGTGAATGTATGTATGTGAACAGGTGTTTAAATGTGTATATTTGTATGTACATAAGTCAGAGTCAGAGAGATGGAAAGACAAAGAAACAGAGTCCATTCTCCATTCTCCATCATCTTTCCAATGCATTTCCTCTATAAGTTGTAATGATTCTCATAGAAAAAGTTTTCTATTATTTTCCATGTGGGAACATATTATCTAAATATATTGTAGATGAGTTATACCCAAATTATATTTACAAGATTAAAAAATAAAACAACAAAGAACCCCTTCTCTCTCTGTCACTCTCTCTTTCCTTACACACAAATACACACACATATACATACATATGCACACATATAAATGTATATATTTTCTTTATTATGTATGTATTAATTTCTAATTAAATTACACATGCTAAATAAATATTCAATTTCATCATCATTCATTCTTCATCTATTGCATTGTAAATGTGTTCCATTATTCTGTGTTCTAACAGGTTCATTCAAACTATTTCATTCATTTCATCTAAAAAAAATACTTGCATGCCTACTTTATTGCAACATCCTTTTTTAACCTTTAACCTCTCCCCTTTCCTTAACCAATCTATCATATTGTTACAGAAGTAAAGATTCTAATGTACTAATCTGATCATATCACTCTTCTCTACAGGAACTTCCATACTTTACTTATCCAAAAAAGATGATCTCCTTAGTATGCCCTTTTTACCCTCCCTTTTCTCCCCCTTAGGCTTCAACTTGATTCTATTGTAATATCACAGTGCTAACTTTTTTATATTTTATGTGCCAACCAAATATGCCTATTCATCATTCTCAGTTCTTTTTCTGACTTTTGTTTGTCTACATGTTAAATAATTTCTATTATTATTAAACAAATTTGAGCAAAACATTTCTTCATCTACTGAAGTCATTTCATTATTTTCATGTTCATTGCAGGGGTTACTTTATCCCCGAAGTTTTTCTGATTTCACAACTGAAAGTTATTTCTTTTTTCTTTGACTTGTCACATAAATATATAAGCTTATTTTTATTTTCCATGGTCTTTTATTGGATACTTTTAAGAATCTTTAATATAATTATTAAATGACCAGTAAGGAAAAAAAAAGTATAAAGTGCAGACTAAAGAAACCTAATGAGAATTTTAGAAGAGTTCTTTGTTAGAGTTCAGGCAGATTGGGATGGGAAAGTCAGACAGTGGCACTGCATATAGTAAATGTTTTAGGAACATGACATCCTGAAGTGGAAGATAAGAGTCAAAATTTCATGATGCAATTAAGGATAAGAACTGTGCACTGAATTCTAGAACAAAGTTCTATACATTATAAAATGCCAGGTTGAAAGATTATGAACTCAAGTAGTAGTGATTCAGAATTGCATCCATATATAAATATATTTGCATATAAATAAGTAAGCAAATAAATAAATGAATATGTTTAAAATAAGACACATAGAAACATGGGAGGAGAGAGAGAGACAGACAAAAAGACAGACAGACTGACAGAGGAACAAAGATAGACAGAGACAGAGACAGAGAAAGATTGATCCCCATACCACTTTAGGGAGCCTGTTGATTTCACCAGAAGAGATCCAGTAGAGATGGAAAAGTCTATGATCCGGGCAAACAAAGGCACATTAACTGGAGTCAAAAGACAGTACATTGTTGTATCTTTTCCAATAGAAATGATAATATTGATTTGATTTTTGTTTCCTGGAAAAGAGAACCAAGAAAGGAGGGAGACAAGGCATGAGCAGGATAGTAACCAATAATAAGAGCTAGCTAGGTCCTTTCTAAAGAGTTGGACATAATGTAGCAAAACTCGAGTTCAGCTAACTCTAAATATCTTATTAGAATATAAACTGATTAAAGTCAAAGACTTTTTAAAAATATATATTTTATTTATATCCTTAGAAAACACTTAATAAATACTTATTAGTTGACTAAATTCAGGCTGCTTTTCCCTGTGAGTCCTAAAACTGAAAGGATTAATTTTACTGAGTTAATTAAGTTTAAAACAGGAAAGCAACCACTTTTCCATTTTCTGTCTGAAATTTTCTAGAGTATGAAGCAATAAGTGGAGAACATCTTGGATTAAATGGCCTCTACTTAACACAGTTCCTTTAACCAAGATTTCACAAAAACATACCATCATTTTGCTTAAAGCATTTCACTAATGAATTGTAGGACTTCTACTTCAGTGCATTATAACTTTTTTTGGGTTTGCAATGTTAATTATGGTTAAATAGTTAAAGACACCATAACCTTTTGAGCTGAATTCTAGGACACACTGTGACAGAGTAGTTGTCCTATCACTTAGGAGCTCTCTATATTTCTATCTTAGTTCATTTGCTTGCTGTCAGATGCTAAATCATGTAAGAAAACTTGGTAATGACCTTGTGAAAAGAAAACATGGCTAGCATACTTAATCATTTTATTTTTGGAGAATTTTTTAAAATTTTATATATTGTCAAAATAGCAGGATTTCCAAACCATTTGAAAAAAAGTTTTAATAATTAAATGCAGGATAATTTTGATAGGCATTTGATTTTAAATCAGATGGACCAAATCAGTTGGACCAAAGTTCTCTCCCTTTTTACCATTATGAGTTGAAGAAGTCATTTCACCTGACTGGAGTTCAGTTCACCTATTTGTAAATGAGGGACAAGTTTGTTTTTATACCTATTATGTTACAATTATTGTTTTCACTATGCTCTTCACAATTTAAATTGTAGCCATCTTCTGTTATATTGTTTTATTTTAATTTTCTCTGAAATTTGGTTAAATTTTCTTTCAGAGTAATTATCTAGTATTTATGATAAAATTTATTATATCTTTTTCATCCTCATATGTATAGTAATAAATAGTAATTAGGTGACAGAATGGGTAGAGTGATGGGATCTCTATTCAGGGAAGAATTGCCTTCAAATCCAGTCTCAGACACATACTACTGTGTGACTCTGGTCACTTAACCCAATTTGCCTCAGTTTCCTCAATTTGAAAATGAGCTAGAGAAGAAAATGGTAATTTTACACCAATATCTTTGCTAATAAAACACAAAATGGAGTCATAGAGAATGAAAAATTACTGAAATAACTAAGCAACAAAATCAGAGAACTATTGAATATGATCAGATGCCACCTCAACTCTATTTTAATTGAATTTTCCTCATCTACATGTAATAAAGAAGTTTCAATATTCAGTTTCAAACATTTGAGTTCCAATTTATCTCCCTTTCTTCCTGTCCCCACCTACATTCAGAAGGTTAGCAATTATATATAGATTATATGTGTGTAATCAAATGAAATATTTCCATAATGCTCATGTTGTAAAAGAAATCTTTAAAATTTTCAAGAAAAATAACACTAAAAATATGCTTCAAACTACATTCAGATAGCATTAATTCAGAACTACCTTGGATGATTCCATCATTAAGTCATTTATAATAAATCATCTTACATATTACTGTTGCTTTGTAGAAAATACATTTCACTTTGCATAAGCTCATAGAAATCTTTCCAGGTTTTTTTTTAAAGATTTCATTTATTTTTCCCCTAATCTTACATCCCTCCCCCACCCCCCATAGAAGACAATTTGCCAGTCTTTACATGGTTTCCATAGTATACATTGATCTAAATTGAATGTGATAAGAGAAAAATCATATCCTTAAGGAAGAAACATAAAGTATAAGAGATAGCAAGATCAGAAAATAAGATATCAGATTTTTTCTAAATTAAAGGTAACAGTCCTTGGTCTTTGTTCAAACTCCACAGTTCTTTCTCTGGATACAGATGGTATTCTCCATTGCAGAAAACCCGAAAAGTCCCTGATTGTTGCACTGATGGAATAAGCAAGTCCATCAAGACTGATCATCGCCACCACCTTGCTGTTCAGGTGTACAGTGTTTTCCCTGGTTCTACTCATCTCACTCAGCATCAGTTCACACAAATCCCTCCAGGCTTCCCTGAATTCCCCTGCCTCCTGGTTTCTAATAGAACAATAGTATTCCATGACATACATATACCACAGCTTGCTAAGCCATTCTCCAATTGAAGGACATTTACTTGATTTCCAATTCTTAGCCACCACAAACAGGACTGCTATAAATACTTTTGGTGCAAGTGATGTTTTGACCCTTTTTCATCATGTCTTCAGGGTATAGACTCAGTAGTAATATTGCTGGATCAAAGGGTATGCACATTTTTGTTGCCCTTTGGGAATAGTTCCAAATAGCTCTCCAGAAAGGTTGGATGAGTTCACAGCTCCACCAACAGTGTAATAGTGTCACAGATTTCCCAAAACCCATGCAACAATGATTATTATCCTTTCTGGTCATATTGGCCAATCTGAGAGGTGTGAGGTGGTACCTCAGAGAAGCTTTAATTTGCATTTCTCTAATAATTAATGATTTAGAGCATTTTTCATATGGCTATGGATTGCTTTGATCTCTTCATCTGTAAATTGCCTTTGCAAATCCTTTGAACATTTGTCAATTGGGGAATGGATTTTTGTTTTAAAACTATGACTCAGTTCTCTGTATATTTTAGAAATAAATCCTTTGTCAGAATCATTAGTTGTAAAGATTGTTTCCCAATTTAGTACATTTCTTTTGATCTAGGTTACAGTGGTTTTTATCTGTGCAGAAGCTTTTTAATTTAATGTAATAGAAATCATCTAATTGGTTTTTGCTGATGTTTGCCTATTCTTCCTAAGTCATAAATTGCTCCCCTTTCCATAGATCTGACAGGTAAACAAGTCTTTGATCTTCCAGTTTGCTTATAGCATTGTTTTTTATGTCTAAGTCCTGTAATCATTTGGATCCTATCTTGGTAAAGTGTGTTAGGTGTTGGTCTAATCTAATTTTCTTCCATACTAACTTCCAATTATCCCAGCAGTTTTTATCAAAGAAGGAGTTTTTATCCCAATAGCTGGACTCTGTGGGTTTATCAAGCAGCAGATTACTATAATCATCTTCTGCTTTTTCACCTAGTCTATTCCACTGGTTCACCACTCTATTTCTTAGCCAATACCAAACAGTTTTGATGACTGATGCTTTGTGATATAATTTTAGATCAGGTAGGGCTAAGCAACCTTCTTTTGTACTTTTTTTCATTAAACTCCTGGCAATTCTTTACTTTTTATTTCTCCATATGAATTTACATACAATTTTTTCCAACTCCTTAAAGTAATTTTTTGGAATTTTGATTGGTAGGGCACTAAACAGATAGTTTAGTTTTGGTAGAATTGTCATTTTTATTATATTAGCTCTACCTATCCATGAGCAGTTGATATTTGCCCAGTTATTTAAATCTGATTTAATTTGTGCCAGAAGTATTTTATAATGGTTTTTCAAAAAGTTTCTGAGTCTGTCTTGGCAAATAGATTCCCAGGTATTTTATATTGTCTGAGGTTACTTTGAATGGGATTTCTCTTTCTAGCTCTTCCTGCTGTATCTTGCTATACATATATAGAAAATTTGAGGATCTATGAGGGTTTATTTTATAACCTGCAACTTTGCTAAAATTGCTAATTGTTTCCAGTAGTTTTTTGGATGATTTCTTGGGATTCTCTAGGTAGACCATCATGTCATCTGCAAAGAGTGAGAGATTTGTCTCTTCTTTCCTACTTCTAATTCCTTCAATTTCTTTTTCTTCTCTAACTGCTGAAGCTAGCATGTATAATACAACATTTAATAGTAGTGGTGATAATGGGCACCCTTGTTTCACTCCTGATCTTATTCTGAATGCCTCTAGCCTCTCCCCTTTGAATAAAATGCCTGTTGATAGTTTCAGATAGATACTGCTAATTATTCTAAGCAACAGTCCATTTATTCTTACACTCTAGTGTTTTTAGTCAGAATGGATGCTGCCTTTCGTCAAAAGCTTTTTCAGGATCTATTGATATGATCATGTAATTTCTGACAGGTTTGTTGTTGGTATGATTGAGAATACTAACAGTTTTCCTAATATTGAACCAACCCTGCATTCCTGAGATAAATCCTACTTGATCATAATGTATTATCCTAGTGATAACTTGTAATCGTTTTTCTAACAGTTTATTTAAGATTTTTGCATCTATATTCATCAGGGAGACAGGTCTATAATTTTCTTTCTTCATTTTAACTCTTCCTGGTTTAATTAACAGCACCATATTGGATTCATAGAAAGAGTTAGACAGAATTCCATCTTTCCCTATTTTTCCCAAGAGTTTATATAGAATTGGAACTCATTGTTCCTTAAATGTTTGGTAGAATTCAATTGTGATCCATCAGGCCCTGGAGATTTTTTCTTGGGGAGTTCAATGATGACTTGTTGAACTTCTTTTTCTGAGATAGGGTTGTTCAGGTATTTAATGTCCTCTTCATTTGACCTAGGCAACTTTATTTTTGTAAACATTCATCCATTTCACTTAGATTATCAAATTTATTGGCATAGAGTTGGGCAAAATAATTTTGGATAATTAATTTAATTTCCTCCTCATTAGTGGTGAGTTCACCTTTTTCATTTATGATACTAGCAATTTGGTTTTCTTCTTTCTTTTTTAATCAAATTGACCAGGAATTTATCAATTTTATTGGGCTTTTTTCATAATACCAACTTTTGGCTTTATTTATTAATTCAATAGTTTCTTTTTGCTTTCGATTTCATTAATTTCTCCTTTAATTTCTAGAATTTCTAATTTGGTATTTAATTGGAGATGTTTGATTTGTTCTTTCTCTAATTTTTTTAGGTTCATGTTTAGTTCATTGATTTCCTCTTTCTCCAATTTATCCATGTAAGCATTTAAAGCTATAATATATCCCCTGAGAGTCTCTTTGAATGAATCCCAAAGGATTGGGCATGTTGTTTCATTATTATCATTATGTAGGGTAAAATGGTTAATTCTTTCTATAATTTTTTTTTGTCCACTCATTTGTGAAAATGAGGTTATCCAGTTTCAAATTTGTTCTGGGTCTATATCTCCTTGGCCCAATATTGCATATGAGTTTTAATTCATTGTGATCTGAGAAAGATGTATTCACTATTTCTGCCTTTCTGCAGTTGATCATTAGGTTTTTATGTCCTAGTACATGGTCAATTTTTGTATAAGTTCCATGTACTGCAGAGAAAAAGGTATATTCCTTTCTATCCCCATTCAGTTTCCTCCATAAGTCTACCATATCTATTTACCTCTCTAATTTCTTTCTTGTTTGTTTTATGATTTGATTGATCTAGATCTGATAGCGGGAGGTTGAGTTCTCCCACTAGTATAGTTTGTTGTCTATGTCTTCCTGCAATTCTTTTAGCTTCCCCTCTAAGAATTTGGATTCTATTCCCACTGGATGCATGTATATATATACATTCAGCATTGAAATAACTTTAGTGTCCATGGTACGTTTTAGGAGAATAAAGTTTCCCTCCTTATCTCTTTTAATGCTATCTATTTTTGATGCTGCTTTTTCTGAGATAAGGATTGCTACCCCTGCTTTTTTTTTACTTCAGCTAAAGCAAAATATATTTTGCTCTAACCTTTTACCTTTACTCTATATGTATTTCTCTGCTTCAGTTGAGTTTCTTGTAAGTAGCATATTGTAGGATTCTAGTTTTTAATCCACTCTGCTATTCACTTATGTTTTAAGGGAGAGTTCATCCCACCCATTTACATTCATAGTTATGATTACTAATTCTTTATTGCCCTCCATGCTATCTTCCCTCTGTTTGTATTTTTCCCCCTTCCCACCCTTATCCATATTCACCAGTATTTTGTTTCTAAATACCACCCCCTTCAGTGTCTTTGCCCTCCTATATATCACCCCTCCCCTTTCTTTCCCCTTTCCCTTTTTTCGCTTTTCCATTCCTTTCTTTTTGTTGGTTCCCCTTTTGTCCCCACTCCCCTTCCCTATCTCTGTCCCCTCTCCCCTTTTTCCCTTTTAATACTTGAAAGGTTAGATGTTTTATAAGTTGACTGAGTATTTGTAGGTTGACTTTAAGCCAAGTCTGATGAGAAGAAGATCCAGGTGTTTCTCATTTGCTCCCTTCCTTTCCTGTATTACCATAGGTATTTTGTACCTCTAAATGTAATGAGATTTACCCCATTCAATCCCCTCCCTCCTCCTGTCTCTTAAATCTGCCATTACTGTTTTTGCCATCCTAAGAGGAAAAAAATAGCTTTCTTTTACTTTACATGAACTGAGATGGCATCCTCTTTTAAGAATCTGAGTAAAGAAATTTTGGTTAAATAGGAGGGAACAAATTATATCTAACTCATTAGATCTAATATTGCATATATTTGTTTAACATGAAATATTGTGGCAATGGGAATATTTTAGTGGTACTGAGATACTTTATATCAGCTTCAGTTTAAGATGAACAGTTAATTTTCTTCCCACATATATTTCATATCAGTTTAGACCTATAGTTTCTTAAAGATTGTTTCATCATTTATCTTCCCTTCTGCTTAAGGAAACTGAATGTATTCAGAAGCTAAAAATGTAAATTCCTTGGGTTTAGAAATTTCTCCTTAACCTGCAGGGAAGTAGGTGCGAGGGGAAAGGAAGGGGAGAAGAGAGCTGACATAAGGGACAGAGAAAGTAAAAGTAAAGGTAAAGGTAAAGGAAAAAATGAAAGTTAAAAAAATAGTAAAAGGGGAAAGGGAGAAAGAAAGGGAAGAGGGTTGATAGAAGAGAGAGCTGTTCAAGAGGCTACAATCAGAATCAAAATAGTACTGAGGGGGAATATGGAAAAAGGAAAGAGAAAAGTGCAATCAGAAGAAGACAGTGGGGCAGTTAGGTGGCACAATGGATAGGCACAGACCCTGGTGTCAGGATTACCTGAGTTCAAATCCAGTCTCAGACACTTAGTAATTACCTAGATGTGTAGCTTTGGGCAAGTCACTTAACTTTCTAATTACCTTACAAAATAAGGAAGGAAAGGAAGAAAGAAGAAAAGAAGGGAGGAAGGAAGGAAGGAAGGAAGGAAGGAAGGAAGGAAGGAAGGAAGGAAGGAAGGGAGGGAGGGAGGGAGGGAGGGAGGGAGGGAGGGAGGGAGGAAGGAAGGAAGGAAGGAAGGAAGGAAGGAAGGAAGGAAGGAAGGAAGGAAGGAAGGAAAGAAGGTAGTATGAAGGGAAAAACAGGAATCATAATTATAAATGCAAATGTGATACATTCTCACATACAATGGAAGTGGATAGCATAGTGCATTAAAAAATAGAATGCTACAATTGGCTATTTACAAGAAATGTATCTTCAACTTAAGTTAATAGAATAGGGATAGCAATCCTGATCTCAGAGAAAACAAAAGCAAAAATAGATCTATCTAGAAGGGATAAAGAAGGAAAATTCATCTTTTTTTTCTTTATTTTTTTTGTTTTGATTTTTTTTAGTTTTTTAAGGCAATGGGGTTAGGTGGCTTGCTCAACGTCACACAACTAGTTAATTACTGTCTTAGGTCAGATTTGAACTCAGGTACTCCTGACTCCAGGGCAAGTGCTTTATCCATTGGGCCACCTAGCTGCTCCAAAAATTCATTTTTTAAAAGGTATCATAAATAATGAAGTAATAATATTAAACATATATGTATCAAATAATATACCATCTAATTCTTAAAGGAAAAGGCAAATGAGCTACAAGGAGACATAGACAGGAAAATTATACCAGTGTGGGCCCTCAATGCCTCTCTCATAGATTTAATCAAATCTAGCCACAAAATGATCAAAAAGAATATGAAGATGAATAAAATTTTAGAAAATTTAGATATGATAGAACTCTGTAAAACATTGAAAGGTGATAAAAAAAAAGAAAAGAATACAATTTCTTCTCTATGGTGTATGAAGTCTATGCAAAATAGGCCATGATTTAGGGCATAAAAACCTCACAGTCAAATGTAAAAAGGGAGGAAATATTAAATTCATCTTTTTCAGATCATGATACAACAAAAATTACATGCAGCAAATTACTATGGAAAGATGAATTAAAAATTAATTGGGAATTAAATAACCTAATTCTAATGAATGAACAAATCAAACAGCTATTCATAGAAATGGTCATCAGTTTCATCTAAGACAATGACAATGATGAGACATCATACCAACTGTGAGATGCACCTAAAGCATTAATAAAGGGAAATTTTATATCTCAAAATGTTTATATAAATAAAATAGTGAAAGAGGAGATCAATGGATTGGGTATGCACCTAAGAAGAACAGAAAAAGAACAAATAAAAAAAATCCCTATTGAATACCAAATTACAAATTCTGAAACTCAAATGATAACTTATTGAAAATGAATATAAAATCTATTGAACTAATACATAAAAAGTGTAATTTTATTAAAAATATTTCATTAATCTGATTTAAAAATAAACAAAAGAAAACCAAATTGTCACCATCAAAAATGAAAAGGGTGAACTCACCACCATTGACATAAAAACTAAAATAATAATTTGGAATTTTTTTGCTCAAATTTATGCCAACAAATTTGATAATGTAAGGGAAATGGATGACTATTTACAATATAAATTTCCCAGATTAATTGAAGAGGAAATAAAGTACTTAAATTGCACCATTCCCCCTTCCAAAAAAGGAAAAAGGCATAACCAAACTCCCTAAGAAAAAATCTCAAGGATCAGATGGATTTACAATGGAATTCTACATTTGAAGAAAAATTAATTCTAATTCTATGGAAACAATTCAAAAAAAAAAGCACGTAAAGAAAGAGCTCTGTAAAATTCCTTTAATAGCACTGACATGGTACTGATACCAAAACCAAGAAAAGTCAAAACAAAGAAAATTATAGTTCAATCTCCCTAATAAGTATTGATGTAAAAATTTTAAATAAATAAAAAGACATTTTATCAAGTTATCACTAGGATAATACACCATGATCAGGTAGGGTTTATAATAAATTTGCAGGGATGGTTCAAAATTAGGAAAACAATCAACATAACTGACCAATCCAATAATATAATAACCAGAAATTATATGTAGAAATAAATGAAGATTTCCTTAAAAGGATAAGCAGTATCTATCTAAAACTAATTAGCAAGAATTAATGGAGATTAAACTACCATCATTACCATTAAGATGATGGGTGAAATAAGGATGCCCATTATCAACATTATTATTAAATATTATATTAAAAAATGTTAGCTTTGGCAATAAAAAGCTAACAGAAGAAAACAATATCCAAAATATTAGAATTGAACGAAGGGAAGTATGATTCTATGAGACTTCAAGATTGCTCCAAGTAAAAATAAAAGGCTGAAAAAAGATTAAAAAATGACTAATTGGCAAAATATATCCAGAGAGATAATTGATGAATTATTGGTTTACCTGAAAGTCATCATCAGAAAAATAACCTGGAAAATACCATACAGAAAATTAACATAAAATCTTTCCTAATATCCTAGAACAATATTATAAAATATTCCTTGAAAGAATTCTTCAATGACTCTTCAATTATCCCCAGAAAGAGAACCCAAAATAAAAACTCCAATGAATATTGTTGCCAAATTTCAGAATTTCTCAATTAAAGGAGGCTATATTATAAGCTTGCAGGAGCCACAGTCAGATTACACAGAAATTATCAGCTTCGACATTGAAAGGAACAGAGGGCCTGGAAAAGGACTGGCAAAGGAGTTTTTATTACAACCACAGATCAATTATCCTGAAAAATTAAGTATATTCTTTCAGGGAGAAGGATGGATCTTCAATGAAATAGATGATTTTCATACTTACCTAATAATAAAAGCAGAACTGAAGAGAAAATTTAATATTCAAATACATATCCCAAAGAGATGCAGAAAAAAAATGGAAATTAAGAAAATGTTAGTCAATAGGACTAAATGGGAAAACAATATCTGCAAATCTAAAGGACTGTATTTCTCTTACAGCAGCTGAAAGGAAAATAAATAGATAAAAGGTTTGGGAATAAATTGATCTTGATGTGATGATTTACCTTAGCTCAAGAGGGTTGCACTTCTAATGCAATTAGAGAGAGAGAGAGAATTAATTCAGAGGATGTGGCTACAAATTTTCCATGATGTTGATAATGCATATGGCTCTTGAGAACTGTGCTCCTGGGGCAGGTAGGTGGTGTGGTGGTTAGAAAACCAGTCCTGGAGTCAAGAGGACATCAGTTCAAACCTGGCCTCAGACACTTAATAATTGCCTAGCTGTGTGGCTTTGGGCAAGTCACTTAATCCTATTGAATTTAAATACATTATAAAAAAGAGAAAGAATTGTACTTCTACTAGGATAGATGTAAAGATTTTACTTTGAAAGAAAGTGCGGATCAAAGGCATATATAAAATAATTAAGACATGAAGAAAGGATTATACAGGGAGAAGAAGAAAAGAAGCATTAGAGTGTAATTTATACCACAATGTTTTTGAGGATTTTTTTTTTCATTCTTCTCTCTTGAAGAAGACCATGACATTAGGGAGATGATGCCATGACAAGCATGTGAATTGTGCTTAGTCAACAATGTCATCTCCACCCCACCCCCCCAGAGGCATCTAGATTCACTGGCCAGATATGAATCAGAATGACTAGAGATGGCCCTGGATGTAAGGTCATCAGGGTTAACTGACTTGACCACGACTAATAAGTGTCAAGTGTCTGAGAACAGATTTGAATTCACATCCTCCTGACTGCAAGTCCATTGTTCTATCCACTGTGCCTCAAGAACAGATGAAAAGACATTATAATAGAGAGAAAGAAAGGATAGTGTAAACACTGATTAAATCTAACTATCAATATGATATGCATTCTGAATTATATTTAGAAATTTATCCTACCCTATAAGGAAAGCAGAAGGAAAAAATAATACGACAGTATGAGGCAGGCAGCAAACTAATGGTGAGTAGGGGGGAAAGGAGGGGAGATCAAAAGGGAACATGAATTTCATTTCCTTAGTATTAAACAAATCTTTTAATAATTCCATCACTGCTTAAAGAACTCATTATACACTGGGAACTCAGTAATTGCTAATGTGGTGCATTCTATTTCTGTACTCCTTACCTTAACTTATATTCATTCTCTCCTTCCACCAATCAGTTACTCACTGACACTTTCCCTTGGTTCCTCTTCTAAGAATGACTGTATTTTTAGATTATTGGTAGGAATACTCATGTGCTGTGAGATATATGGGGGGGGCAGGTAGAATGTTATATGTTTCTACTAGAGCCCATATGGATTTTGTTGAAGATGATGGCCAAATCTGAAAAGTCCCAAACCTTAGAGGTCAGTTTCTTCATTTGCAAATTCAGAAGTGAATCCATGTAATTTACCCCTTTCATTTTATAAATGAAGAGAGTTTGAGAAGAAAAGTAGTTTGTCTAAGGATATCCAAATATGTAATGGCAGAGAAGAGATTCATATGCAAGTTCTCTTACTACAAATCCAACATATTTCACTCTTCCAAGGTGCCTGTTTTTATGTAAAAAAATCACCTTTTCATGATGTAAGGGATATTCAAGGAAGTTTAGCACCTATAATTATAAGGGCTTACTGAACATTTTTCAGGTTGCTTATTAGGTTCTAACATGTGACTCAGTTCTCATCTGTACCTCCAATGAGCTGTGGTATTCTCAATGACCATAGACCAGAAAATAAACCTTCTTAGTGGATGGGCTAAATCAGATTCAAGAAAAAAAAATATATCTCAAACCCATCACTGAAATAAGGGGGTGTCTACCTCAAGCATGAGAAAACTTTTCCCAGAAGAATGAGTGGATAAGAACAATTTAATCCAATAGCCCAGAAGACAACTGGAATAGGCACTTTGGAGCTTGGTCAAATATACAGATTACCAACATTATCTTACTGAAATCCATGCTTTCATCAATTGTGATTTTTCTCTTGCCACTGGGCTCTGATGACTCTGTTTCAACATTTATTTCCAAAATCTTGAGTTCCAAATTCTCTCCCTTCTTTCCCACTTCATTCCCCCAATTGAGAAAGCAAGTTACTTGATGTAGGCTAAAATGTGTCTATCCTATTGCCCTCACCCACATTTATTCTGTTCTCTATCTGTCCTTTCACCCCATCCATCCTCAAAAGTGTAGACTACCTTTGCCCACTTTTCTATCACCTACAGGCCCCCTTCCCTGCTCCTGTTCCCTTTCTCCCATCAATTTTCCTTTCCTGTTTTTCTCTATGGTCAGATAAAGTTTTAGACCCAATTGGGTATGTATGTTATTCCCTCTCTGAGCCACTTCCAATGAGAGTAAGGCTCACCCACTCCTTCTCCCATTCCCCTTCTTGCACTTCACTGCAAAATCCACTTCTCTTTTCCTCTTCTCCCCCATTAACTGAATCTTCTAAACATATTGTACCTTCAAATTCAACTCCCTTCTGGGTCTTTCTGATATATGCACCATCTAGCTGCCTTATGAATGAGAAGGTTCATATGAGTTATCAATATCATCATCCATGCAAGAATAGAAACAGTTCAACATCATTAAATCCCTCATGATTTGGCCTTCACATCCATAGTATCTATGCTTCACCTGAGTCCTATATGTGAAGATCAAATCCAAACTCTTTTTTACCTTCCAGAATATCACATTCCAGGTCTTACAAACCCAATGTAGAAGCTACTGAAACTGTTGTTGTCCTGGATGTTCCACAATATTTGAATTGTTTCTTTCTGATTGAGTTCTGAAATTTAATTTTAATATTCATGATAGTTTCCAAATGGGGAGGTGATTAATGGATTCTTTCAATTTGTATTTTACCCTTTGCTTCTAGGATATCAGGGAAGTTTTCCTAGATAAGTTCTTGAAAAAATGCTATCTAGGCATGTTTTAAGTCATGGTTTTCAGGTACTCGAATAATTTTTAAATTATCTCTCTCCTGGATCTGTTTTCCAGGTCAGTTTTTCCAATAAAATATTTCACATTTTATTCTTTACCTCTACAAAAGGAGCCACTATGATTATTTTGGAAAATAGATCTTTTCTCTTTTCTGATAATTTCTTCCAGATATAGATCTAGAATTGGAATTGCTGGGTCAAAGGGTATGAATGGTTTTATTGCTCTTTGGGCATAGTTCCATATTGCTCTCCAGGAAGGTTTTATCCTTTCACAACTCCACCAGCAATGCATCAATGTCCCAATACAATTGGAAATTGAGGGGATGCCCACCAATTGTGGAATGACTAAACAAGTTATGGTACATGAATATTATGGAATACTATTGTTCTATGAGAAACCATAAATGGTTAGATTCTAGATAAGCATGGAATGACTTAAGGGACCTGATGCTGAGTGAAGGGAGCAGAACCAAGAGAACAATGTATACCTCAACAAAAATATTGTGAGGTGAAGAACCTTGATGTTAGCAGCTCCTCTTGGCAGTCCAGAGAGTTAGAGCAACTATATTAGAATAGCTATGGACTATATTATCCCCATCCAGAGGAAGAAAAACAAAACAAAACAAAACAAAACACACACACACACACACACACACACACACACACACACACACACAAACACACACACACACACTGCTCCTTTATCTGAAACCACTATCCCACACTGGGACCTGGATCTGAATGTGAAAAAGAGCAAGGGAGTCCTGCCTCAGGGATAGAAAATGGACCTGTGCAATATTCCCAGATCCCTTTACCAACTCAGGGCTGAGTACTCTGGAAGCAGCTACTACTTTGATCCTTGTGAAGTGGTTCCCCAATCCTGCTCCTGTTTCCCTGGGGTTAGGTCTACACTGAAACCTGGGATTGACTGGGCTCCACTCTCATTTTGAAATAGCAGGGTTTTCCTGCTGACCTTCCAAGTTCTCCTTGGAAATCTCTGGGCTGAGAATTTTGGAAATTGCCAACACTGGCCTGTTGTCCTATGGTCTGTTCCTGGATGGCTTTGATATGGAGCAGGATGCCCATTCTAATTTCAGTGTAACAGAATCTGTCTGTGGAACCAAATTTTCTTTGGCTTGGAAAATTGTTTTACTCAGACTTCTTGTGGGTTCTTCAACTCTAGAATTCGGTTATAATCATTATTTAAAGGTATTTGGAGTAATTTATGAGAGAATTCATAGAATTCCCAGACATCTTGACTCAGTCCTATAGATATTTTTTCATTATTTTCTTGTGCTTTTTGTTATCTGTGTTTTCTTTCACAAAATGACCTCCATGGAAATGTGCTTTTTTAAATGTTCACATGTATAATCAATGTCAGAATGTTTGCTTTCTCAATGGGAAGAGCGGAGGAAGAGAGAGAAGCTAGAATTCTTAATTTGGAAAGATTATTTGAAATGTTTGAAAATAATGTTAAAATTGTTTCTACAAGTAATTTAGAAAAACATAAATTTGTAAAAGAAAAAAACTTAAATTAAAGTTCAGAGAGTTATGTACTGGGAAAAATGGAAAGGAAGAAGAACAATATGGTAAATTAACGCACAAAAAGGACAAAAGAAATCTTTAACACAGGAAAGAAAAGGGGGAACATGAGAAGAGATCTTACAAAAGGATGGAAGATTAGGGGATGGGGTAACCAGAAGTAAAACACTTGAGTCATGGGATTGTGATGGAATGCTATCCTGCCATAACAAATGCTGATCAGGATGCTCTCAGAAAAACTAAGAAAGACATACTTGAGCTGATGCAAAGGGAACTATATGGTGTACAAAGTAACAGAAATATTGTAAGATGATCAACTTTGAATGACCTAATTATTCTCAATAATTCAATGATCCAACACAAATCTGAATACATTATGATGAAATATGGTTTCCATCTCTGGACCAAAATACTTCAATGCAGATTGAAGCATTTTTTTAACTTCTTTGTTTTTATTAAGAATTTTGTTGCTGGAAGGCAGCTAGATTGCACAGTGGATAGAGCACCAGCCCTGGAGTCAGGAGTACCTGAGTTCAAATCTGACCTCAGACACCTAATAATTACCTAGCTGTGTGGCCTTGGGCAAGCCACTCAACCCCATTTGCCTAGCAAAAACCTAAAAAAAGAATTTTGTTGCTGGGGGGGTGGGATGGAGTCTATATTTTCTTTCACCACATGACTATTAATGAAATGATTTGTATATTTATGCATGAATAACCTATATCTATTTATATCTATTATATATGTATATATATATATATATATATATATATATATATATATATATATATATCTGTTTATCTTCTCAATGGGGTTAGGGAGAAGAAATGAGAGAATATGAAACCAAAAGTTTTGAAAATTAATACTGAAAATTTGTTTCACATATAATGGGAAAATAAAATAGTAATACAAATAAAATGTTTATTCTATTTACGATACCATCTTAATATCAACTCCCTTTCTGAAAAAAATGTGGTTCAGGGGACACCCAATTTAACCATGTGGATAAATTCATAATTTTATAAATGCTAGGTGAAAATTGAATAATTATATTTATCATGGAATATTTAGATATGGAACATTTAAAATTAAATAAGAACAATATCAATATTACACAATAATATTTGCCTAGAAGTTTGAACAGCTAGATACAGTGAGGATCTAAATTTGAATCTAGGTTTTACTCCTTAATATTAAATTGTTCAAATTTCTTAAATTATCTGTACTTCAGTTTAATCATCTACAAAATGGATTGAATGTGTTACTGTGACTTTGAATATCCAACAAGGATCTCATGAAGTACATTCTTGGAAGATATGAAGAAATCTCTTTAAGTGTTGAAATTACAATGTTGTTAATATTGACATTCATATAAGGTCAAATCCAGTAAAAATATGTAACACTGAGATTTTTACCCTCAAGAAGATTACAATGAAAGTAAACATATAGTAGATCTCTTCAGGCACAGGTTACTTGTATTTAGAAATCTACCCTCAATATTCTTTGACAAAAGATAGAATTTAATTAATAAATGTTTGTTCATTAGATATGTTTAATATAGCACACTTTATAAGAATGAAAGAGTAGATGAAGTCTAGTGATCACTTATTTGAAGAAAAAATTCTAATTCAAATCTATACAAATTCCATTTACATAATTTTGTGGAACTACAGTGTAGCAAGAAAATGTTTTTAGCTCCCTAATCTAGTCTCTGCCCACTTATTGTAGCATCTTTTCCAAATTTATTCATCATTCCTCTAGTTTCCCATGGCAAGCCCTCTGCCCTAATTGGTGAGAACTTTTCTTCTTAAAGCATCTTTTTTTTTTTAGATTTTTGCAAGGCAATGGAGTTAAGTGCCTTGGCCAAGGCCACACAGCTAGGTAATCATTAAGTGCCTGTGGCCAAATTTGAACTCAGGTGCTCCTGAATCCAGGGCCAGTGTTCTAACCACTGCACCACCTAGTCTCCCCTCTTCTTAAAGCATCTTTAAAAAGATGTCATTACTGAATACTTGCTCTTTTTTCTTTCATCTAACATCATTCAAATCCTTTTGTGAAATTTTTATCCAGCACTCCCATGTCTCTTATTAAAGTGACCCTTCAATGTCCAATCTGTACACATTCACCTTTAATACAATTCTTTTCATACTCTACCGGCTAGTGATTGCTTTTATGCTGCCCACAAATATGCCCATGTTTCCCTGGTCTTTTAAAAAGCCTCATTAGATTATATATCTATCATTCTGTGTATCTCCTCTCTTTCCTAACTATATTTCTTGAAAACCTTTACAGTAAATAAATATATTTCTTTCACATCATTTCTTACTATGCAGGCTAACTTTCATCTTCATAGTTTTATCAAAACTGATTTCTCCTGTAAGCAATAAGCAAATCTATTTTTTGTCAAGCTTCATTGTACTTGATCTTTCTGAAGGCTTTGAAACCATCTTTCATTCATATTTCCTCCATTGTTTCATCATTCCATGTTTTCATATGACTCACCTCTCCTGGATCTTTATTTACCTATTTGATTACCCCTTCTCTATCTCCCTTATTGCATCTTTATTCAGATTACTCCCTAAAATAGTGGCTGTTCCTCTAGTGTCTCTTCTAACTTATTTGCTCACAGAAAAGTATCAGGTGGTGATCTTACCAGTTGCTATAAAATAGACTGTTATCTCTATAAAGATAAGCATCAGCATTATTTATCTATTTATTTTTATCCATATGCACATGCATATTTTTAAGTAACAAAATTTCCTTCTACCTACTCTGCCCATCACCCTACCCTCAGTGGCAGTCAGGATAACTTTGTACATACACATTTTGATAAACAAGTTTACAGATTAATAATTTTTGGTATGAAGAATTAGGATAAAGGGAAAGAGAGATATATAAAACATGATATTTTTAGTGTCCAGCAGATTCTGAATGGTTGTTGGTGTTTTGTGTTTGAGTGCGTGTATGTGTGTCAGTGTGTGTGTGTGTGTGTGTTTGTGTTCTATTTTGTTTCATTTTTCTTCCTCTGGATGGGGATAACATTGTCCATAACTATTCTAGCTCTCTGAATTGCTGAGAGGAGATACTTCCATCAAGGTTGTTTATTTTACAATACTGTTGCTGATATGTACATTATACTCTTGGTTCTACTCCCTTCACTCAGCATCAGATCCCATAAGTCATTCCATGCTTCTCTAGAGTCCAACCATGTATGCTTTCTTATAGAACAGTAATATTCATGTACCATAACTTGTTTACCTATTTCCCCAATTGATTGGCCTCCCCTCAATTTCCAATTCTTTGCCACTACAAAACGAGCTGCTTTGAATATTTTGTAATATGTAGGACTTTTCTCTTTTTTATATATTTTCTTTTGGATATAGACCTGGGATTGGAATTTCTGGGTCAGAGGATATGAATGGTTTTATTGTTCTTGGGACATAGTTCCATATTGCTATCCAGAAAGGTTGGATCAGATCCTATCTCAACCAGCAATGTATCAATGACCCCCAGCCTTCCTACTACCCCTCCAACATCAGTCATTTGCCCTTTTTCTCATTTTGGCCTTTCTGATAGGTGTGAGGGTGTTAACTTTATTTATCCAATGTTGCATTAGTAAATAGGTAAATATTTAAGGATATATAAAATTGGATGTCTCATACATATTGTAAATTCATTCTGTTCAGAAGAGAATTAATGGTCTTTCCAACAAAATAATTCATTATTATGACCTTTTTTATATTTGTCAAAAGTACCACCATCTTGTAAGTTATCTAGACCCACAAACTATGTAACATAATAGATTCTTTACCCCCTCATTAAATATTTATTCTTTTGCTATCATTTCTCTTTTGACATCTCCTTAACTTCACTCACTTAACTGCAACCCTGATGTAAGGTCACAGTAATAAATGCTTGTACTAATTAAATATTTCTAGTTGGGCTCCTTTATTCATATTTGTTTATACTCCAGGATTCCCAAAAAGCTGCCAAAGTGTTTTTTTTTCTTTCTAAATCAGGTCTAAACAAATCATTCTCTTGGCCAATAAATTATAGTAACTTTCATTATAAAATAAAAAGTATTTATATTTTAAAGTTCTTTACAACTTAATATCCTGCCTTTCCAATCTCTTTACCCTTTGTTTCCTTAACATATATTCAATTCTTCAACACTGTCTTTCTTCAAATTCCTGACCCTAGATTTTCTTTCTTGCCTCCATGTCTCTGTACTTAAGATCCCTCATGCCATGCTTCTGACTTCTGACTTAACTGATTCCTGATCAGACTCAGATAAATTCTTCTTTCCACACTAAATTTCCATTGTAAAAGATATTCTTTGAGAACTTTGGGGTGGAGGCAAGATGTTAGCATAAAGCTAACATGCTCCCAGAGCTTTTTATTACCAAAGATAAATGAAGTCTCTGCATTGATATTACAGCTGCAGTGCTACCAAGAAAAAAGGAAGATCAAAGAAGTTTTCAATGGTAGACATCATGGTGGATCTTCAGAAAAAGTCTGTCTCTTTGGGGGAAAAGGCGAAGAAAAGTCCAGTGAGGTAGGGAGAGTAAGAAAGCCAATAGGAGGCTTTAGCCAAAGTGCAGTCCAGGTCCTGATAGCTTGACAACATCATAGGACCTGGCAGCTAGATAGCAAGCCTGAAGGGAGGGTCCCAATACCAAACAAATTTTGAACCCTGTTAACACTCGAGTAAAAACCAGGATTGTGTTAGGAACAAATGACTACTTAGTCAGAACCTGGACTCAAAAGGAGGCATAAACCCCTGCAAAGGCAATGCTGGGACTTCACAGAGAACATCTTGGCCACTGACAAAACAAGAATCAGATCTCAACACAGTATAAAAACCTTGGATTTGTACACCCTATACCCCAGGAGCAGAGTTCGAACAATAAAGATGAGCAAAAAAGTTTCAAGAACACTGACCATAGAAAGCTACTTTTCAAGTAAAGATAATAACAGTGCCATGTCAGACAAAAAAATCAGTGAAAAATTACTCACAGGGGAATTCTCACAATAGTATATGAATAGAAGTCAAAGCCAAAAGTTAATAAAAGAACTTAAAAAAAGAATTTAAAAACTGAAGAAGAGAGGAAGAAGAGAAATGAAAAAAAAAAGAAATGAGAGTTGTTCAGGAAAACTATAAAAAACTGACCACATAATTCTATTGCTTTTACAATAAAAATAACCAACTAGAAAATGAAACATAAAACCTAGCTGAAGAAGATAGAAAACAATCTAAAAATTAGGACAGAAAAAATAGAAACCAATGAATCTACAAGACAACAAGATTCAATTAAACAAAATTAAAAGGCTGAAAAAGTTGAAGAAAATTTAAAAGTATATTTTAGGAAAACAAACAGCATAGAAAAAATATACAACAGATAAACTTTATGAATCATTGGACAACTAGAAAGCCTAGATCTGAAAAAAAAAGAGCCTAGAAAATACCATATAGGAAATTATCAGGGAAAACTGTTCAAATATGCTAGAACAAGAAGGCAATATAGTCATTGAAAAAAATACATAGAACCACTCCAGAAAGAAGAGATATTAGGGTAAAAACATCAAAGGCTGTACTAGTCAAATTCCAGAATTTTAAAAGAAAGGAGAAAATATGGCCAGCAGTAAAATGGAAGCAATTTAAATACAAAGGAAATTCAATCAGACTCAGACCGGACCTAATAAACTCAACATTGAAAAGTCAGAGGACCTGGAATCCCATATATTGAAGGTCACAGAGACCAGAAATGAATAGATAATTCAATCACCAATAACATGACTCAAGAGATGGACAAAAGTAAGTGAAAAGAGGAAAGAAAAAACAAAACAAAACAAATGTATACATCAAATAGTATACAACATTAAGAGGGAAGTTATAACACTTATAACGTTGAGAATTGTACTTCTCTTAGGATAATTAAAGGGTCAAATATAAATGAAGAGATTGGACTTAGAGGATAGGGGTAGGAGTGGATCTTGTCTCTCCATTGAAGAGGGCCAAGATGGCATCAGCATGAGAGAGACAAAAAACCATGATAAAAATCAGGAGTGTTAATCTAAAGTTAAGTGTCTCAGTTTCTTTTGACCTATTATAATTTTGCTTTGCTTACAAAGCTTAGGGCTTTCTCTGATGAGGGTATCACAAGGTGGGCAGTCCTGAATCAGCATCTACCATAACTCACAATCAATTTTAAAGTTCTTAATTGAGACCTTCAGAGCTGAGTACTTAGAGCATTTTGAGAATATTATAGTTAATTAATTTAGGGTTGGATTTAATCATTCCTTTATTTAACAAGGGGTTAAGTAGTTGGTGTGGGGGTGAGAGGGTGGGAGAAAGTATGTTTGAATGAAGATTGTGTGTCCATGAACGGTACTTGAAAAGGGGGAGGGTAAAAAATGATTATAATTTGATGTAAATCTAGACTCTTGAAAAGTGTATGACTTATGAGCCATAATAGGTGTGGGTCCTTAGTGACTTTGAAGAAATAATCAATAATTATATCCAAGAAAATGATAATAATGAGATATCATACAAAAATTTATTGGATGCAGCCAAGGCAGTTATGAGGGGAAATATTTTATTATTTTTTGCTTATATGAATAGAATAGAGAAAGAGGACATCAATGAATTGGGTGCACAACTAAAAATTTAGAAAAAGAACAAATTAGTTATCTCCAATTAAATACCCCTTTAGAAAGTCTGAAAATCAAGTGAGAGATTAATAAAGTTGAAAGCAAGAAAATCAGTGATCTAATAAATAAAACTAGGAGTTAGTTTTAGGAAAAAGCCAATAAACTAGAAAAACCTTTGCTTTATTTGATCAAAACAAAGAAAAAAGGATCACCAAATTACCATTAACAAAAATTAAAAGTGTCTACTAACCACCAATTAGTAATTAAAGAGATAATTTGAAGCTAATTTTCCAAGATGTATGTTAATAAATTTGATAAACTGAATGAAATGGGTGAACATTTACAAAATTCAAACTGCCCAGATTAACAGAAAAGGAAACAATATAGTTGAATAACCCTATTTTAGAACAAAAAAATTGAAAAAAGTCATCAATGAACTCCCTCAGAAAGAGTCTCTATGTACAGTTGGGTTTACAAGTGAATTCTACCAAACATGGAACAATTAATTCCTATTCTACATAAACTATTTAAAAATATAGGAGAAGCAGTTCTACCAAATTCTTTTTTATGACACCAACATGGTGTTGATACCTAAACCAGGAAGAATCAAAATACAAAAAGGAAATTATAGACCATTCTCCCAAATGAACATTGATGCAAAAAATGATAAATAAAATTTTAGCAATGAGATTAAAGCAATTTTTTAGTAGGATAATGTACCAGAATCAGAGAGAATTTGTCCCAAATAAGCAGGGATGGTTCAATATTAGGATAACATTCAACATAATTGGATATATCAATAACAAATACAAAAGAAAGCATAACATTTTTCTCAATAAATGTTGAAAAAGCCTTTGAGAAAATACAACATCCATTCCTATTAAAAGAATTAGAAAGTTTAGGAATAAATGGAGCTTCCCTAAAAATAATAAGTAGTATCTATCTAACATCACCAACAAATTTTATGTGTTATGGGGATATACTGGGAGCATTTCCAATAAGATAAGGGGCAAAACAAGGATGCCCATTTTCACCATTACTATTAAATATAATATTAGAAATGTTAGCTTTAGCAGTAAGAGAAGAAAAAGAAATAAAAGGAATCAGAAATGAAATAAGCAAGCAAAGCTTTCACTCTTTGCAGATGATATGATGGTATGGCTAGAGAACTCGAGAAAAAAACATCTAAAAAACATGTTGAAAGAATTAACAAATTCAGCAAAATAGAAGGATATAAATCATCAGCATTTCTATATGTGAACAATAAAATCCAAGAACAAGATATAGAGAATTTTCATTTAAAATAACTGTAAACAGCATTAATTATATGGGAATCTGCCTTCTAAGATAAACCCAGAAATTGTATGAACACAATTATAAAGCATTTCTCATCCAAATTAAAGTCATATCTAAATAATTGGAAAAATGTAAATTGTTCATGGTTAGGTTGAGCAATAATCAAAATGACAATTTTAAAAATATTAACTTATTTATTCAGTGCCATACCAATCAAACCACCAAATAGCTACTTTGTAGAGCTAGAAAAAATAGTAATAAGTTTAATAAGAAAAACAAAAGGGCAGGAATAGCAAAGGAACTTGGGAAAGATAAATTCTTAGCACTACCAGATCTAAAAATTATACTATAAATAGGAAGTCATCAAAACTGCCTGGTACTGGTTAAAAATATGGTTATGGATCTGTGAATTAGGATAGATTAAAAAGAAATGGTAATATATGACTACAGTAATCTGTTTGACAAACCCAAACCTTCTGGTATAGGAAATCATCACTTGACAAAAATTGTTGGGAAAACTGGAAAATAGTATGAAAAAAACAGGCACAGACCCACATCTTACACACTATACCAAAATAAGATGAAAAAGGCACAATATTTAGACATAAAGGACAGAATCATAGATAAATTAATAGACTAAGAAAATCAGATCTATGGAAAAGAAACAAATTTATAATCAAACAAGAAAAAAAAGTACATTATAAACTTCAAAAGGGTTGATTTAAACTATATTAAATTAAAAAGTTTTTATACCAAAAAAATCAATGCTACCAAAATTAGCAGGAAAGAAGGAAGCTGGAAAAAAAATCTTCATAACTAAGAGTTATGATAAAGGTCTCATTTCTAAAATATAAAGAGAATTACATCAAATTTATAAGATTACAAGTCATTCCCCATTTGATAAACGGTCAAAGGATATGAATAGACAGTTTTTAAATGAAGAAATTAAAGCTATATACAATCATATGAAAAATGCTCCAAATCATTATTGATTAGAGAAAGGCAAATTAAAACAACTTCTGGACCCACAACTGTCAGATTGGCTAAGATGATAGAAAGGGAACATGATCAGTGTTGAAGAGATTGTAGAAGGATTGGGACATTAATGCATTGCTAATGGAGTTGTGAAATGATCCAACTATTATGGAGAGCAATATGCAACTATGCCCAAAGAGCAATATAAATATTCATGTCCTTAGACCTAGCAATTCCAATTCTAGGCCTATAACCAGAAGAATTCATATAAAAATGAGATATGTTTAATATGTTCCAAAATATTCATAGCATCTCTTTAAGTAAAGACAAAGATTTGGTAATTGAGGTGAGGCCCATAAACTGGGGAATGGTTAAACAAGCTATGCATATATACATATATATATATATATATGTATGTATGTATATATATATGTATATATATATGTTATGGAAAATTATTGTTTTAAAAGAAAACATAAATGGCTGGATTTTAGAGAAACATGGAATGAATTACAGGATCTGATGCTAAGTGAATGGAGCAGAACCAGGAGAACAATGTACACATTAACAACAACTTTATGAGATGATCATCCCTGATGGATGCAGTGCCTCTCAGCAGTTCAGAGAGCCAGGACAAGTCTTTTAGATTGGCTATGGACAATACCATCACCATCCAGAGGAAGAAACACAAAACAAAACCTAAAACAACCTGCAGAATCTGATGAATACTACATTCACTTTATATACATGCATACATACATATATCTATATCTATATCTATTTCTATATCTATAATATGTAAAATGTTTTTTCCTTAATCATAATTCCTCATACAAAAAATGACTAGTCTGTAAATTCATTTAACTCAAATGTGTAAGTAAATTGTTAATGTAACCTGACTGCTCACTGCTTAGGGGAGGAGAATGGGAAGGGAGGGTGGAAGAAAATTTTGTAACTTAAAAATATATATAGGCATATGCCTGGATGATAAAAAACTTTCATAACATGTATTTGGAAAAATAAAACATCAATAAAAAAATGTCTGCTGCACCTTCTCTGAGATTACCTCCAATGTTCCCTATATGTATCTTTTGTGTTTCACAGTTGCTTGGATGTTTTGTTCCTCAGTAGAATGTGATTTCTTTCATTTCAGATATATTGCTTTTAATTTTCTATGTATTTTTTGTGCTTATAGGTAGATAGTAGGAACTCAAATAATTATTGATTTATTACTCTTTATCCATATTAAATCAAACTTCCAGGACCTTGTATAAAATTAGGATTGCATAAAATTACTATTACTCTTATTGTTTTTTGGCAATTAAGTTTACTACTCCCATACACAAATTGCATTTTAAAAAGCATTTTATTAAAATATTTAAAATGGTATTTATTATACTAATGATATGCTCTATTCAAAAAAGCTTAATTCAAAGAACTATACCTCAAGAATCAACTGCCAAAGCATTTTAATTTTATTCCTGAAGGAATGTAGGAACAGAAAGGAAATTCTACATTGCAATGTGACAAAGAATGCTACTGGCATAGCAAGGACTATCACTATTGGTTTTTGGTTTATTCTGGTATTCTCATTTCACTATTATAAATAGTTACCTTTATAGGACAAATGAAAAAAAGGAATTTATAAATGCTTGCTGAAAAATCCTATGCACCTGAAATTGTTTATTCCTATATTAGAGAAATTAATTTATTATGGCTGTACATATGCTATGTTTTATCTTCAATTGATAAAGGATCACTAGAAATTACAATTAAAATGTTTTTTCCCTTAAGTTTATCAATATCAAATTCCATGAAGATCTTGTTTTATTTTCTTGCTAAACTATTCAATAAAATAATAATCAAAAATTTTAAATAGCTCCAAGTCAGGGAATTCCCTTGATACAACATCATAGAAAAGGAAAGCCCAAAAGGCTTAAATATGTAGAAAAAATTAACAAAACCCACTATTAAAACTAACAAATCAGTAATTTCTCTCACGTTTGAATTATCAAATTTTCACTTAAATTTAGATGCAAAAGCTACATACTGAATGTTTTATTTAATAATATAACAAATTAATAACAGCAAAACAATTTCAAAATTTAAACTGAATAATAATTATGTTGCAAAAATGATCTTCATTTTTGAATATTACTTTTAGATTATGCTAAAGAACTTGTCAAAAAAAGGATGCAACTCTAAGTACTCAGTTACAATGACACAATAACAACCTTAAACTTCACTGAAGCCATACAACAAAATCCTACAGGAGTTAAAAAAAAACATTTAGGAAAACGGATCAGAGAGGAAAAAGGATCTTGCAATATCCTACCAATTTAAAGGTAACCATAATAAATTCAACCTTAATAAATTTTGAATCATACTTTTTAGCCCTTATGTCGAAAAAAAGTAGCTTGCTGCATTTTCCATATACCATCATCAATGGATGATGGTTTTCTCCTGCCAGGAAGTCAGCTAGATGGGACATTTTAACCATTAAAACCAATAATGCTACATACAAGATTCAATTAGATTAATTTATTATTATTAACTTTAAAAATCTTCTACTGCTGTTTCTGAATTTTATTTGTTATGCTCTTGATTCTGCTATTGGAGATACCATTATAGTGATTTGAGATCATCTCATTGTGGATTTTTCATTGATCAGCTAAGTGGCACTTGGACAGAGGAAGGGGAGAGAGATATATTTACAGGAAAATCCATGAAAGGAAAATGGACAAAAAAGTGGTCATATGAAAGAAAAATTTTAGAGACTTTCTAATTTTATTCCAATTCAGGAAAAAGTCCTATCTGTCCTTGTCATCTGATTCAACATTTTTTTGAAAAAATTTGAAAAATAAGAGGGATTTGATTCTTGGGTTATATTTAGTTTTTTGAAGAGTCCTAGAGATAATAATGGGAATTAAAAAAAAAAACTACAACCCTGAACTAGATCAAGGGAATGTATTCATGTAACTCATGAACTTATTTATTATACTGTTTTAGATTGCAAATCATCCATACCTTTTCATACCTTGAAGTTATTGTTTATATTCATTCAAAGTTCCATTACAGAAGATGCAATCTTTATATTGTAGGCTTTCCTTTAGCCCACTTTAAAAAGTTATTTAACTTACCAGTTTTATTCATTTAGCTTACTCTTATCCATTTAATTTTCTTGATAAGTATTGTTAGTACAAAATAAAAAAACTAAACAAAAATACTCACAGATTTTATATAGAAGACTGCATTTTGTGGTGTTTTATTTCATTGACAATATTCAGGCAAATTTCTGGGCTTTCATAAACTGAATATCATTCTTTTAATAATTTTGACAAGTCATGTGAAATTATTTTTGTCAATTATTCAACTATTTGCTTTGTTTCACTTAAGTTGATTAGAGAGCTATTGAAGAAATAATTTCTGTGGTTACATTAAAGAAGAAATATTGTAATATTTTAATATGTGTTGGTAACCTTTGTGGGACATAAATTTATTATATGATTACAATTGGCTTTTGTTCAGAATTTTTTTTCTTTTTTGTTGCTTTCTTTTAGTGTCTTTCAGGGTAAGTATCAAACAATAATCATAGAGGAACCTTTTATTCTCAAATAAAGTTTTTAGTTGTGATGATGCTTTTGGGGGGGTAGAAATATTTCTGAGGGGTGGCTCTTGGGGAAAAAAATATAGACCTATGATTTAAGGATTCAGAATTAGTTTGGCATAAGGATCAAGTAATTCCTTCCCCCCTGCTTTCTCATTGACTTTGTTGTCATTGATTTGTTTAATTTCACTTTGCTGGATTTTGTTTTTGATAGAATGACTTGAGTGGTCCAGCAAACTTGCTTTAAATAATCTCTTGTTCAAGACCAAAGACCATTACCTACAATTTAAGGGAACAAAACCCTTCATCTTATTATATAATTTTGCTATCTCTTATACTTTATTTTTCTTCATTAAGGATATGATTTATCTCTCATCACATTCAACTCAGATCAGTGGAAACAATGTAAAGACTAACAGACTGCCTTCTGTTGGGGGTGGGGGGAGAGGGAAGCAAGAATGGGGGAAAATTGTAAAGCTCAAAATAAAGTCTTTAATAAAAAAAGTATCTTGGTCTTTTAAGATAATGCATACTTATTGGTTGTTTGTCACTGGGTCTGCTTACAGAGATAAGTGAATTAGACTTAACTGTCTATATTTCACAAATTTCTTTCTATGCCAGATTAAACCTTCTGGTATAAAAAAACAAAAAAATCTGTAATCACACTTTTATGCAATATAACTGCTATTCTTCATAGATCAGTGTATTTTTTGATGAATATAGCTATGTTGTTTTTGCTTCTAATACACTTGTTTACTGTTTTAAGACATACAGACAATTTGAATTGTGGAGAATGTTATATCTCTACTGAAATGAAACCTTGAGTAGAATATTTAAGGGAGCATGTATTAGAGTGTCAAATCAGAGATAAACAAAAGAATTTTTTCCCAATGGCAAAGAATCATCTGCAGTTATATAGAATGAATCTGCATGCAGTTTTCTTTCAGAATTCAGAGTTTTGGAAAGAGAAGAGGGAAAGCAGATGTTAGTCAAGTTTCATGTTCCAGCAGTTAAATAGCTAATGTAGAGAGTGGTAAATTTGTAGATAGGATAAACTGAAGTTAAATTCTGTCTCAATTTCTAACAGTATCACCCTGAGCGATTTGCTTAACCTCTAGTCTCAGAATTCCATCAATAAAATGTATATTATTATAATAGCATCTAATTCACAGGATTTTTATGAGGTACACTTTTACCTTATGAAATTATATAAAATTCAGCTTATGAGGGATGATGATGACAGCAGGTGGTAGTAAAGATCTTTCTTATGATTTTGCTTTCAACTGCAAGAAGCCTCCTAACAAAAATTTACAGTAATGGTAAACCCCATTGTTTATATACTATTTTTGTAAGAAACACAGTAAAAAATATAGAAAAATATTTACACATGTGTATTTTCCCTCTGTCTTTCTGTCTCTCTCACCCTATCTCACTTTCTCTGTCTCTATTTATCCCTTTCCCTCTTTCTCTTTTTTACACTCTATATAGTTATTTATCCATCAAACTCTCCATATATCTTTATCTTCATATATTTAAGAGCTGTCATTGACAGACTGATACATTTCCAAAATAAAGAAGGTAAATAATTTTTATTGGTACAGATATCTAATTCTGCCACTAGAACTTTAAGCAAGACTGAAAATTTGACTTTTTTTCCTTTTCCTTTGACTGATCCCTTACCTTTGTAAACACCTTGCCTACTTCTTAGTGACCACTTTTCAATTATTTCTCCAAATAGCCCATGATTTTCTTACTTAGAATCCCACAAAATCCAAAATAAGAAGACTAAACCCTTGTGTTATTTCTAAAAGAATGTGGAACACTTTTCAACAAAAATATTTGAAGGGGCTAAGGAAAAAAAATAAAAATATCTCTAAAAGATTTTATCTAGATTTCAAACTTGCCATTTATTTCTTATGCATGACTTTCCGACATATATCCTTGTTTCCTTCATTGGCATCTTCTTCTTCCTGCATATCTAAATTTGCAACTTTGTAGTTATCTTCTACTCTCTTCTTGATCCCATTCCCAATATTCAATTAATTGTCAAATCTTCTTGATTCTGACTAAAGGTCATAACTCACATCTGCTTCTTCTCCATTCACCCAGTTAACAGCCTAAATCAGACCACAATTAGTTCTTTTCTGGAATACATTGATCTTCTGGTTTCCACTTTCTCCTAGCATTAACATAGCTATCATCACAGTTGACACATTAACATTATTCTTCAAACACTATCAACTTCTATTTTTTCATCTGTTGAATTGAAATAGAAAAATATATGCAATTAAGATAAAAAAATTAAAATCTTGATTTAATAACAATTTTCTATTTATTCTTTGCCAAATCCATAGCATCCTTTACCTCATTTTCACCAATTTTAAAACTGAGTGTGTTGCATTGTATTGGCAACAACTGATGTCTCTAGGGAAATTCACTGGTGTCACTGTTAAATTGATTTAGTGAATTTAAATGTTGCTTTGGTTTAAATTTCTATGGAGAATAACTAGTAAAGTGGGCAAAATTATATTTTACAGTGTTAAGTAATTTTGACAGCATCTAATAACATATTCTTCAGGTAATCTTATTATCCTAGACATACAAATTTTATTTTATAAGCAAAAAAAATTTTATGATTTTAATTTTAAAATTATAAATGAAAATATTATTTTTGTTCACCATATCTAGCTTTATATAATAGAACAATCACTAAACAAACAACTATTTAGCACTTAATCAGTGTTTTTCATTCATTGTTTAATTTTGTTATCCACCAAGAATGCAATGGCAAAAGAATACAATACTTAACCATAAAGGATCTTACATTTTTACATTTGAAAGGGGTGCAAACTTGCACATATGTAGCATAAAAATGAAACAAAGTAAATACAAAACTACATTGGAGAATAGTCACTGGTAGCTAGGAAAAACAGGAAATGCACATCATATCCCATCCACAGGATTTTAAGAAAAGAAAAGAATACAGGAAAGAAAGATGAGGATGGAATTCCAAACACAATGGATAGCAATTAAAAAACCTCAGATTTAAGATGAAATGCAGTATGTGAAGAATAATAGAATTCTGAAAGAAGGATAATAATGTAATGAGATTAGAAAGTTGATACCAAACCAATGTTTTATACAGGTTGTCCCTAAAGTCTTGATGCAATATCAAACTTTGATGGCTTAAGACATTTATGACATGCCAGATAATAACTAAAATCTATTGAGTTGAGGTTGATAAGACAGATACATTTTAAGAAAGTCAGTTCGTTTTCTGTGAAGTATGTTTTGGTTTGGGAGAGAGAGACTAATGCAAGAAGACCAAGTAAAATATATATTGATATAACCCTTGTGAGAAAGTGTGAGGTCTTGATTACTGGAACTTACAGTGAGTGAAAATGGAAAATTTATATGAAACATATTATGAAGGAAGAAACAAAAGAATTTGATAAACTGAATGTATATGGTTTTACTAGAGAGTCAAGGATAACAAGGATGACAAGTTAACAATGCATTTAATATAAATTGGGAAAGTCCTTAAAAGGGGACTTAGGGGATTTAGGAGAAAGAAAATAAGTTTTATTTTAGACATAATGCTTTTAAGGTGCTCAGGGGATGCCTAATTGAAAATGTCCTATATGTAATTAATGATATAGGCTTAGAACTTGAGAAAGAGACTAAGACACACCAACTTATGTATGCATATCTAAGACTCTATAGATCTATGGAAAGGCATATGTGTGCATATATTCATATATATACACATTATTTATGCACATATACCAAATATGCAGAGACAATATATAATTTGAGTTTTAGTATACTTTGTCTTTATACATATATAAATACATATATATCTAAATTTATATATAAAATATACAGTATATTTATATATGTTTAATATACATATATGTCATGGGAAATAGAACCATGATTCAACCTTTTATAACTAATGAGGTTATTGTTTGAGACCATGTAGAGCAGCAGAAGAAATTCCAGGATTGAACCTTGGGGGTAAATATTTAGTGAGCATGACAAGATTAATGATCCAAAAAAGGAGTTTCAGAAGGGTTTAGAAGACCAGCTTAAAGCCAAAGTCAGATATTTAATACCTGTTTTATTTTGGCCAATATAGTTTTTGAATACCAATTTTTCTCCTCTGTAAAAGAATGATCACAGACTTTGTCCTTTGTTCCACAAAGTATTATTTTGAAGAAGGAACTTCAAAAGTAGTATAAAAGATGGACAGATGGAAAAAGCCATAGGACGCATGTAAACCAATCCCCTTCTTTTTCAAGAACTGAGAAACAAAGTGGTAAAGTAGGACTCAGTCTCAGGTTTTGCGAGTCTTAATTCAGCTATTATTACACAGATAGCTGAAAATCAATATATAACTTCTTCCCTTTTTTAATAATGTTTATTTTTGCCTTTGTCTGAGTTTCAGTTGAAGCAAATTTCTACTTCAATCTTTTATCTTTATTCTGTGTGCATTTCTCTGTTTCAATTATTTTTCTTGTAAAAATATATTGCAGGATTCTAGTTTTAGATCTACTGTTATTTGCTTCTATTTTATTAGAGAGTTCATCCTATTTACATTAATAATTATCATTACTAACTCTATAATTTCCATCAATCTATTTTCCCCATTTATTCTTTTTTTATCTTATTTTTCCTACCTCCTCTTAATTTCTAAACTCAATTAGGAATGTATGTTATTCTTCATGACAAATCTAGTGAGAGTAAGATTAAATCAATCCTCCCATTCTCCCTTCTTTCCCTATAATATAATAGATCGTTTCTTCCTCTTCATATTCTCCTCCTTTCTTGTTCCAGTAAAATCCACTTTTCATATCATAATTCTCTTTAATATGTTTCAAAATCAGTGTATACCAATACGCTCTGACCTTTCAACTATCTTAATAGAAATACAATCCTCAAGAGTTACTAGTATTAACTTCCTGAATAGAGTTGTAAAATAGTGGTTCTTATTAATTAATAATTTTTTCCATTTATCTTTTTAATCCACATCTTGTGTCTTGTATTTGAAAATTGAATTTTCTGTTCAATTCTTGTCTTTTTATCAGAAAATATTGGACATCCCCCATTTTGTTGAATGTCCATTTTACCCCTTAAAAATATTTGAGAATATGCTAAATTTTTATGCAGGATAGCTGATTCTTGGTTGTAATCCAAATTCTTTTATACTCCTTAATATCATGTACTGGATCTTTCAATCCTTAAAAGATGAAGCTACTAAATCATGTATAAACCTGGCTGTGACTCTTTGATATTTGAATTGACTGTTTTCAGTTTTGTCTCCTTTATCTAATAATTCTGCAATTTGGCTACAACATTTCATTTGGGAAATCTTTCAGGCAGTGATTTGTGGATTCTTTTAACCCCCTCAATTTAGGATTTTAGTAAGATTTTCTTGATAATTTCTTGAATAGCATTGACCAGGCTCATAATTTTGATCATGTTGTTCAGATAGAATAATAATTCATATACCATCTCTCATGAATCTATTTTTCATTTCAGTCATTTTTCCTATTCAATACTTTATACTTTTCTTCTATTTTCCCATTTTCCATTTTTTATTGATTCTTGATGTCTTAGAGAATCATTTATTTATCAAATTCTAATTTTGAAGCATTTATTTCTTGAGTTGACTTTTCTATCTCTTTTTCCATCTAGACATTTCTACTTTAAAAAGTATAGTTTTCTTCAGTAAATTTTTGTGCTTCTTTTTCATTTTTTTATAATTCTCCTACATGAATTTCATTTATTTTCCGAATTTTTATTCTGCCTCTTTAATTTGGTTTTCAAAATTCTTTTTGAGTTCTTCCTAGAGGACTTTTTGTATTTGAGACTAATTCATAGATCCCTTGAGACTTCATATGTAGTTATTTTCTCACTGCTTTCTTCTCTCCAAGATGGCATTTTATTTTATTTTATTTTTTTCAGTTTTTTAGTTTTTTTAGTTTTTGCAAGGCAATGGGGTTAAGTGGCTTGCCCAAGGCCACACATCTAGGTAATTATTATGTGTCTGAGGCCAAATTTGAACTCAGGTAAACCTGACTCCTGGGCCGGTGCTCTATCCACTGCACCACCTAGCTGCCCTCAAGATGGCATTTGAGAACTCAGGTCCTCCTCTTGACTCCAGGATTGGTGCTCTATCCACTGTACCATCTAGCTGCCCCCAAGATGGCATTTTAATCTTCCCTGTCAGGACAGTAGCTTTCTATGATTTGAGCTCTTTTTGTTTTTTTTTTTCTTCTTTAAAAAAATGAGCTCTGCTCCTGTGGTACAGGGAGCACATTTCCAAGTTTTTTTTAATTAATTAACTCATGCATTCATTTATCTATTTAGCTATTTATTCATTCATTTGATTATTTATTTATTTGTTTCTTTTTCTTTCTTTATTTATTTATGCTAGGAGCAAGAGTCTGGTCACTGGCTTTCTGAACTGAGTCCTCGCTGGCGGAGTGTTCTCCATGTTAGGGTAAACCAACTCATTGCTGTCTGTTGCACTAGCATTTTAAGGCTCAGAGTATGCCTTTTGTACTGGGTTTCTGGGCCACACAATTGACTTGCTGCACCCTGGCCTGTTGAGTTTTGACCCAGTGGCCTTAATTAATAATCTTCCTGGTTGACTGTCTCACTCTTCATCGAGAGAGATATCTTTTCTCAAGTATCTCCAAGATATCTTGATTTGAATTTTTTTTTTCTCTCTGGCTTTTTATGGCTTCTGTCTCTCCATAGTCTGTTCCTTTAAAGTTGTTTTAGAAGGCAACTGAGTAATGCTCAGGGAGCTTACTAGCTTCTCTCTATCATCTTTTTCATATACAAGAAGGAAAGAATTATAAGTGAATAATAGTTTCTACTGAAGCTATTTCACTCTTAAGATTCTGTTCATCAGTGGTATAATTATTTAAAACCTAAAATATTAAATTTTTATTTTTGAAACATTAGTGCTTGTTTAATACCATTATTACTAAATTAACATGCTTATTAAAAGAAGAAAACATTAATAACAATGAAAGAGTCTATCTAACCATTTATTTACACAAGCAATTAGATTCCAATGACAGGGAATACCAAAAATTCATATGAATTCATATGACAGCTGACTCTGAGTCAGCCAGTTCATGAGCCCACAGATACTGATTGGACCATGGACTTTATAAACACATCACTTCTCCCTGTTAATGGTGTAGATATTCCATTTTTGGTACTAGAATAAACCTTAGCAAGTGCTTATTCATACACTGTATACACTGGAGGACCTTCAAAAATCAACCAATTTCAGAACTGATCTTCTAAAGACAAAATTACAGTGAAGTTATTAAATACAGTTATCTGTAGACAAGAAAAAGAAGTCTTCAAGTCTGTTCTTTCCATTTCTAAAGTGGTTAACGCATGACTCTGAATGAATCAAGAGAATTCACTTGATTCCCAAGCTGACCTTGTCCAGGAAATTTAATTTCTCCTTTTCAAACATGCTTTTTCCCCCCTCTTATAAAAGAGCACAGGATTGAACCTTATTATGCCCCTTTCACAATTAGTCACCCTTTTGTTACATTAATCTCTTAAAGTAAATGGGAGGATTAGAATTTGTACACATTATGAAAGCAATGCCTGAATGCAAAATAATTGTATTTGTGGCCTTTATTTGCTCTTGTGTTATGCTATATAGATGTATAGATTTTTTAAGATAGTTTAGAAATTATATTTGAATTCCAAGTATCATTTTAAAATATATTCTCTATTTATAGACAAGAAAGATTAATAATAGGTAACTAGATAAATTAGAGAATAACTGTTAAACTTCTGATGAAAATTTAAATAGAGATTTGTAACAACAAATATAATATTTACTAGAATATAATTTCTTGCCATTTTCTTTTATTTTGTGACTGGAGTACTTGGGCCTTTTTAAGTTGTTTTTTTTTTTTTGGAGAGAGAAAAGATTGATAAACCAGACATTCCTTTAAAAAGATTAAAATAGTCTTTTATAGTGTTCCAAAATCAGAGTAAATTGTAGAAATCCAGATTTGTTTTTATGAATATTATCATTTAATTTCATATAAAAATATCTTTAAAATTGACTGAAATATTTTACTTTCCTTTCAAATAGCTCGGCATACTATATGTAGATCCATAAAATATTTAAATGATTTTTTTCAATCTTCCCATAACAGTACTAATTTTTTATTTTTATTGAAATGTGCTTAATTTAGACTTAAATAGTTAAGTTTGGAAATTATAAGCAATTTGTTTGGCTAATCTTGTTATTTAAAAGAACTTCCAAGTTTAATTAAGGATCACAATTTGAACAACATACATATTGCATTTTTGTAACACTGAGAATGAACTACTTAGAATTGTCTATAAAATTCTGATATCATCTTTTAATTTGGTCAAATTACCACAAGCATTAAAATTTCCAATTTGTGAAATTATGAAAGAAACTTCACTGATCTTAAATCAGAAATGAAATTACTCAGAAAGCAATTTGTTCTTTTTCCTAAATTTTAGGTGGGATGAATAATTATAGATATAAGAGTAATGACCAAAAAGTAAGTCATGAAGTAAAGTGAAAAATTATTCCATTTTTTTATACTTGAAATATTACTTTTGAAATTTATGATTGAAATTGTACTCTGCCTTAAGTGCTCTAATACAGAGATGATGAGTAAAGTTTCTTTGTCTCCAAAATATGCAGGTAAGTAAAAATGGTGTGGAAAGATGACTGCCTTTCTTTTTCTCAATTTTGAACAACTATAGGATCTTTCGACTGCACAAAGTATGACTGGATGATGAGATAATGTACATTGGAGATATAACATGAAATTATTTCAAAATGACAGCAAAAAAGGTGAAATAATATTCAAAATTACCCTTTTAACAACTTTTAAACTGCTTAAGCAAAATGTTTTTAAACCTTTGTGACTATAAAATAGGTAGTTTCCTTCAAAAGAATGCAATTTGTAACAGAAAACTGGATAAATTTTGTTTCTGTAGAAACAATTGAATATAATTGCATTTTTCATTACATATATAGGCCACTGAATAAAAGAAACTAAGAGGATACAGGTATTCCACTCATATGGAAGAAAAAAGCAGCTAAAATAGATAAAAATTTAGATGACAGTAAACCTGATAATTATGGGGTAACAGTTTCAATGGCTTAACATATTTTAGAGAGGTGATCATAGAAACGTCTTGTAATTGTCTCTTCATCTTACTTCACTAAGGGGTAAGAGATTGGAAAAGAGATTCAAAGGGAACTGACAAGAATCCCTTTATATCACTCAATAATTCTTATGAGCTCTACAAACATGTTCTTTCTCTTTATTACCTCTCAATACTAGTAATGTTATGAGTAAGAATTCTAGGAAGAAGTAGAAAGAGAGGATGGGGAATATGGAGCAAAAAGAGAAAAAGCAGGAATGGAAAAGGAGAAAGGATAAGGGGAGAAGAATAAGAAGTAGAAAGATAAGAAAAAAGATGGATGAGGAGGAAAAAAGAGGAAGAAGAAAAGGAGGAAAAGAAAAGAGGTAAGAAGAGGGGAAGGTGGAATCAAGGTAAGAAGGGCAAAGACAAGAAAAATGAGAAGAAACAACTGAAATTTATAGAGTACTTATGTGCTCTTTACAAAATTACTTTCTTTTAATCCTCAAACAAATCTGTAAGACAGATGCTATTGTTGAGAGAAGAAGCTTATTTAGTCATGGGCACATATTTGATAGATATTTCAGTCAGGGTTAGAATTCACAGTTTTCCTTCCTTCTTTTCTTCAAAAGTCTAAAAAAGATTTAAAAAAATATTTTAAAAAGATTAAACTGTGAACGTGATATAGGGAACATTAGAATCATGCACTTATTGATAAGATATTCATAAACTTAGAGTGACAAAAACTGGAACCCACTGAGGAAATAGATTTATATCTCTTATCTTAAACACAAATTTGGCATCATGCACTGATTAGAATAGTAAATAAGTTCATCCACACAACAGATTTGTTTAAATATGAATTAATTTTCTCTTTTTTTGTTTTTTTTTTTGTAAGGCAGTGGTGTTAAGTGACTTGCTTAAATTCATGAAGTTAGGTAATTATGAATTTTCTGAGTCTGGATTTGAAATTAGTTCCTTCTGAAACCAAGACCATTGCTCTCTATCCACTATACCACCTAGCTGCCCCCTAAATTTTTTGTTAGTGATAGAAATGACCAGTTGTTTTAAGGATGATATAAGCATGGACAAATAATGAGACATAATGTGTTATGGCCTAGGAGTTAGGAAGATATGGGTTCAAGTTCCACTTGAGCATACTTGAACAAATCACTTGATCTCTTGATGTAATTTGCAGAATACACACTGATTTTCATTATTTGTGTTCCTTTATCAATAGCTTTCTCTAAAAATAAAATATGCCATATGTATAGTTCTTCCCCCTCAAAATATAGTTAAATCTTTATGAATTAAATGTACATATTTGGTTGAATTCTTAACCATTTTTTCCTTTGCCCCATCACTATTGTTGTATCTTTGGATCGTGGAGAATTTAATTGGGGTTTTTTTGTATTTTTTTGTTTTCCTCTCAGCTTATGTTACCTTAGAAATGTAGAGTTCAAAACTCAAAAAGAAGGAAAAACAAATATTCTATACACAAGTCCTCATGGATGTAGTCAAAATCAATATAAATAAATTTTATTGGCATAAATGTAAAGTCAAAAATATGTTTAAAAATTTCATGTAACATAAAGAAGCATGGCTAAACTTAATATGTAAAACTATGGGAGTCTTAGTCAACTCTAAGTTCAATATGAAATAAATATAATGTGACAGTCAAGTACCTCAACAGACTATCGGTATATTCTTCTCTGGTCATAGCACATGTAGAGTTGTGTTCATTTCTTAGCATCATATTTTAGGAAGGCTATTTTTATGTGATTGAAATCATGGCAAATGAGTAGCAGTTAAAAGAACTTGTGTTATTTAACCTGGAGAAGATAAGATTTAATCTTTTTTCTATTTGACTCCAAAGAGGGAGAATCAGGACTAATGATTCTAGTTTAGGTTAATTTTAAACTTTTTGTAAGAAAATCTCTTAAAACTAGGAACTTATGAAAAGCAAAGAGAATATGTTTTCTCACGATAGAGACAAAAAATAAAATTAAAAAAATTAGGATAGATGGACAAATTTCTGAGATATATAATGCAGAGTGTCTCAGATATAGATTGGACTAGATTTCCATTGAGGTTGCTTCAGATTCTGAATATCTTTCCATCCACATTGACTGGAAAAGAACAGTTTTTCACCTAATATATGAAAAAATGAATGAATGATCTGGGAGCAATATAATTTTAAATAAAATGGATTAGATAGGAGATACTATTGGTTTATGATCTTAGATCTAGTGATACCAATCTCCTTGAGGCTCCTCACATAAGAAACTGACTCTTGACTCTTATGCATTGCTATGGTTTCCTCTGTCTGTAACTTTCTAACTTCTAATCTCTGTCTCCTTCTTTGTTTCATTTTCTTCAACTCTATGCTAAAGTTCTATTTCTGAAAGAAGGTTTTTATAATTCTCCTCTGAGTTTATGTCCAGTGAAGTCTACATATGTGTATATATATATATATATATATATATATATATATATATGTATACTCTTTATGAATATAGTTGTTTTCATGTTATCACTTCATTACATTTTGAGTTATTTGAGAGTTGTTTTTTATTCGTTTTTTATTTTTCTTTTCTTTGTATGCAAAACATATAGCAGTGTCTTGCATATAGTAAGCACTTAATATTTGCTCCTTTGACTCACAAACTGATTTTTCATTGGCACAATCACAGAATTTCAAGTTAGAGGGAATCAGAGGCATTTCATTAAACTCTTAAGAATTTTTCCTACAAAAAATGGTATTCTCTAATTTTTGATTGGACATAGAGAGGGTAAACACCAGCTCCCAAATCAATATAGTTTATCTTGGGGTGGCTAGGTGGCATACTGGATAAAGCACTGGCCTTGGAGTCAGGAGTACCTGGGTTCAATTCTGGTCTCAGACACTTAATAATCACCTAGCTGTGTGGCCTTGGGCAAGCCACTTAACCCCATTTGCCTTGCAAAAACCTAAAAAAAAAATTGTCTATCTTTTTAAAACAGTTATTGAGTTATTTTATAATTCAATATTTTAAAGATTCCTTACCTTGAACCTGTATTTGTTTCTCTACAATTTCTAACCATTGCTCCTAGTTTTGATCTCTGGAACTTAGTGAAATGAATTAAATTTTCTTCAACAGAATAAATCCCCAAGTACTGGAGCATAGGAATCTATCCCCCCTAATTCGCTTCTTCTCCAGGTTAAGGCATCTCAGTTTCTAATGTCACATAAACTCAAGTTCCTTTGACAATATCTTTCTTAAAATGCAGCTCACAGGGTTGACTATAATAATCAGGTTATGGTCTAACAAAGCGAAGAATACTGCTATCATCTCCTCATTTAAAAGATTTTGAAAAATTCAAACCATGCTTCTTGAAATATAGTAGGTACTAAAAGAATTCATATCATTTAAATGGCATTAGATTTAGATTGTCAATCCTCAATCAACTCATATTGAAACCGTAAGGTCTCTAAAAACCCATGTCTATTTTAATTTTTTTAAATATGATTTTTTTGGATGGTATGCTCTCATATTTTTCTTGTGATTTTAATATTTTAATCCAAGACTTTTTTACATTTTTCCAAATTGCTTTTGTTCCATATAGGCTGTCTCAAAAATCTAGTTTATCAAGCTCTTTGTGAATATAGTCTCTATTACCAAACTTTTTAAACATTTCTTTTAGTTAACTACCATCTCTTTTTGCATTTGATAAGTATGATGTCTATGTTTTTAATTTTGGAATGTTAAACAACACAGTCACAGAAGAGTTCACAACACACTCAGATGCCTCCTTTCAATGTGATAATGTAGCATTATGTAAACCTTGGAAACAGTCACAGAATCATAGATCTATAACTGAAAGAGAACACAGATTTAGACTAATTGGCTAATTTTACAAATAGAGAAAAGGAGAAACTGTGACAAAAGGAGATTAGGTGATTTCCCCAATGTCCTAAAGCTAGTAAGTATCTAATTGCTCTTTCATTCAGTTAGTGGAAGAAAATGTAATTCAATTGTGGACGAATTATTATGTTAGTAGAAGGGAGAAAACTGATAGTTTAAAATTCAAAAGAGTAATGTGTGTCCTGCTAATATGCCTTTGAGTTTACTCGTGTACACAGTTCCTAGCTATTACATTAAGATTTCACAGTAGAGCTAAAGACCCGAGCAGTTGCTTCTCCAATCGACTACTGGCATCATTTTCTTCTTCCACTCCTTCCCACCTGATACTTTGTCAGAATTATTATCAGTAATCAAGAACAATAGTCACCTAATTATGATGTTTCCTCCCACCCAGTACCCTGTTTGATTAAGGAATTTGGGTTTCTATTCGATCCTACAAAATGACACATTCACACCAACAAAACAAAACAAAAGAAAAAGATATTTAATAAAGTGATTATAAAACACGTAGAAATAAATCAGTTTTACAGCAAAAGAAACCAATAACTCCCAATATAATAAAAAGAAGATCAAAGCCTACATAAAGATAGATATTAAAAGAAAACATCACCAATCTGGGGGGCAACAACATCTGAACAAACAGTGACTGGGGAGTTCCAGGGTACAGCCTTCAGAGTCACGATTGGGAAAATATCCCAGGCAAAGCATCCTTTCCATGGGTGAAACTCTGAGGGGATGGCCAATGTTAGGGACTTGTAAGGGATGGCAGACAAAGGTGGCACATTGCCAGCAGACTTGTACAAGTTTTTTGGCACTTAAGCAGGACATCTGAAGAGTACGTGCATGACCTAGGAAGACTTGTGGTCAAGGTTCTGAAATTAATTAAACTTTGAACCTCTGGGCATGTATCCAACCCTCCCAGGATTCAACCTCCAGGAATGGCTAGTTCCTAAAGGTAGTATCTGGTACATGCAAAGACAAACATGTTCATGCAGAGGTGATGGGGGTCCTTCGGTGAGGGAACCAGCATATGATCTTGTCCAGGATCAGAATGGGTATTAACTCTACATACCCCTACAGAAGTTTATCTACAATATGTTTTATTGGACAGGAAGCATTCCTGTTAACAAATCAGAGGATCTGAGTTCAAATCTTATCTCTTCCACCAACTGCCAGATTGACCTTGTTGAAACTTAAATTCTTTGAAGCCTTCTTTTTTCATCCATAAAATGGGAGGGTTAGACTGAAGAGTTTCTGAATTCATTTTGAAAAATAAATCTATAAACCTCATTCATCACTGACTTCAAACTTTGAGGAAGTTAAAGGCTGTCTTCATTTTTTCTATAAGCATAAAGGAACACAACTAAAAATTTTGTAGGTTTTGTATAATATTTAGGGCTTAAAAATCTGGCTAATGTTGAATATTTCTATCTAGAAAAAGAAAAGGGAAAGCTAGATATAGTCTAAGAGTCTGATAAAATAATTTTAATTATAATATCTTTCAGATGAATATTACTTATGATAGAAAGGTCACAATCATTATTCTTTCAACACATATTTAATAGGCAATTTGTGTCATACACTTGGGTTAGTTATTGAGAAGACAAATAGAAAAAAAGATGGTCACTGACCTTACAGATGTTTATATTATTTAAAAGAAAACACCACCTTGGGCAGTTAAGTAAATATTATATTATATTATATATATATATATATATATATGTACCTATATATTCATATGCAAACTCATATGCACACACATCCACATGTGTATATAATATTATATGTGATAAATGTTTTGTTCAAAGTGTATTGAGAACTAACAACTGGGTGGAAGAAGACGGACTTCATGTATAAGACAATGCTTGGTCTGAACCTTAAAAGTAAACAAAAGTTTGCATGACGTGGAGGCAAAGTGACCTTTCATTCTAAGGATAGGTCAAGAGGCAGTTTGAGAAAAGGAAAACAGTTGGAATGTCAGTTACGGGGAGCATAAATTTGCCTAGTTTGGCTGGAATGTTCAGTATACGAATGAAATAATTCATGAAATGATGAAGTGATGGCTTCTGTCAGACTCTGAAGGGTTTTAGATATCAGGGATAGGAATTTGCATTTTATGCTAGAGACAAGAAAGAACCATTATAAATTCTTGATTGAAGTATTGAAATGGCTTGATAGATCTGGACTTTAGGAACATAAATTTGTTGTTTTGTTAAGTTTCCTTATTTTCATGGGAGGAGCTAGATGTTGATATTAAGGAGACTAGAAAATTCTGAATGGCAGGAGAGCATTCCATCATATGCACTGAGGTAGAAACCTTTTATTTTCCAGTCAAAATTGAATGCCTATGTGTTCTTTAAAATCAAAACAGTGATATGAAAGCACATTGTGATTAAATATTCCATTATCGATTGTATTAATAAAAATTAACTTGCTATCCATGCAAAATATAATTATAATACTATTTTCCAATCATTTCAATCATGTTTGACTCTTTTTTTGGTGCCATTTGTTGAGTTTTCTTGAAAACATACTAGAGTGGTTTGTCATTTCCTTTTACAGAGCATTATACAGATAAGGAACTGAGGCAATCATTGTTAAATACTCAGACCTTGACATCAGGTCCCACATTCTATTGATTGTGTTACCTAGCTGTCCCCATTAATATGGCAAAGATTTTTATAACTGATTTTTCACTGAAATACCTCATATTGGACCTTACAGGGTTTTCTTTGAAGTAGTAATTATGTATATTTATATATTTTGTATTTCAGTATATTAGAATGCATGTTACAATGAAACACAATATAAAATTTTATCTCAAATAGTTCTGATGTCCTCTGAGGATAGAGATAATTCTCTGACATTCTACAGTGTTCTTTGTGTTCTCTTGACTCCACAGAAGTCATAACTTTCTTCATTTATTATATTTTCATTTCCGAAAACAGTTAATTGAATTCATCCAAGGGCTTCCTTTATTTTCATTATTATCAGAAATTATTTTAGGCTATGAGGAAAATTTGGATTCCCTGATTGATTCTTACATGCCTATCATAGAAAACAGTTATTGGGAAGACATATTGTTATCATACCATTTTGTAAGGAGAAAAATAGAGCCATGGATAGCTAATGGCCTGCTAAGTTCACTGCCAAGTTCTGTTCTATAACAAAAGAAGTGCATCAGTATTTCACATTAAAATATGATTTTATGTTATTTTAGAATGCATATGTGATAGCATCCTGATAGTCAAGTATTTTTTAACAAATCAACAATAAAATAAGCCACCAAGCCTCTTTGCTGTAATCAGAGGAAATTAATTTCATGTTAGTTTACCTGGAACACTGCACCTAATAGAAATACCTTTGAATATTTTAAAAAACTGTTATTGGTTGTTTTCATTTGTGCAATTCACATATTGATAGAAATAAGTTTCTCTGTTGACTATCAATTGATAGAGTTTATATTAATTATATCTCTTGTGCTTTCTTACCAAACACTAATAAGGATCACTGAAAAACACTCTCCTTCACCCTTTCCACTCCCAGTAAGCATTAATTTACTGACATAAAAAAAATATTTTCAAATAAAATTTTCACTGACAAAAATAATATCTAATTTTAAAACAAAATGTTATAAAGACTTTTGCACTTTCAGGTACATTATTTGATTGCTATATTTATAGTATATATTTTTATTTGAAAGTATATATGATATATCTATAAATTTATATAAAAAGAGAGATGCCTTGTAAAAAGGAGTAGAAGAAGTTTATTATTTGGAATAATTATTTCACATAAAAGAGGTATACTAAGGAGAACATTTAAAAATGGAGATGAAATAATGGGGGAAGAAAGAAATTTTTATATTTCAGTAATATCAAAATTGGTTCAAAGAGGGAAATATATGTTTATTTGTATAGATTCATACATATGTACAAAAACATACAGATACACATATTTGTGTAATATATAATATTTTATATAGATATTTGTGTGCTTGTTTGTATATATACACACATACATATAGATTAATGAAAGTAAGGGCAGATAAAAGAACACAGTTGTCATAAACAAAGGATAGGATAGGATAGGATAAAAAGAAGGACAAAAGGATAAACAGAAAATAATAGGATGGCAGGAAATGTTTATTTAGTATGCAGTGAATGTGTGTGAATGAAATGAATTCACATATCAAACAGATGGGGTGAGTAGAATGAATTAGAAAACTAAATTCAAAAATATGTTATTTATAATAAACACACCCAAGTATTTAAAAAAAAGAGACTGAATCAGAATCTATCATGCTTCAGATAAAATAAAAAATGCTGGAGTAGCAATCATGAGCACAAAACAAAGGCAAAAATAATTGATATATTTAAAAGTTATAAGCATGGAAACTACATCTTGCTAAAAGTCACCATGATCAATGGTAAAAAAAAATAATAATTTATGTGTTCCAAATGGAATAGCATTCAAATTCTTAAAGCAAAAATTAAGTGAATTAAAGAATCAAATAGTCAATAAACTCTATTTTTCAGAAAACTCAACTATCTCTTCTCAGATAAAGTTAATTATAAAAAAGAAGTCAAGGAGATGGATGGAAAAAATTGAAGGAGTAAAAAGAGACAATAAAAAATATACTATCACTTTTAGTAGATGATAAAATGGTACACTTAGATAACCCCAGAGAAATAATCAATAAAATAATTGAAACAATTAAAAACTTAATAAAGTTGGAGAATATAAAATGAATCCCCCAAAACTCTCAATAGTTCTATATACTAATGAAAACCACAAAAATATTAAAGATACGAAAAAAAGCCAGCAAGAGACAAAAATGAATATTTCATTTGAAATAATTTCAATATAATATATTTGGGAGTATATCTGTCCAAGCATACCCAAGCATTATATGAACATAATTATAAGATCATTTTCACATAAATAAAAACAGATCTGAACAATTAGATGTATATTAATTGTTCATGGGTAGGACAAGCCAAAATAATAAAAATTGCAATTCTACCTATTAATTTACTTATTCACTGCCATATAGATTGGAACTAGAAAATTTAGTAACAAAATTCATTTGAATCACAAAAGGTCAAGAATATCAAAGGAATCACTGAAAATAATGTGAAGAAAGGATGTCCAGCAGGATCAAATTTCACACTATGTTAAAAAGCATGAATCATCCAAACAATTTGCTACTGGCAAAGAAATAGCCATGGATCCATGGAAGAGATTAGAAAATATTATGTTTAATATTAATAAATGCCTAGAGCAATCTAATGTTTGAAAAAACACAACATCCAAATTTTTAGGACAAAAATACTATTTGACAATATACCTGTGAAAACTAGAAAGTAGTTTGGCAGAAACTAGGGAGAGACCAAAATCTCACATCATATAGCAAGATAAGATTAGAAAATTTAAAAAAAACACCACAAATTTCTACATAAATGGCAATATCATAAATTAATTAGAGGAAGATTGAAAAAAAATCTGTGAGATCTTTGGAAAATGAAAGAGTCTATGACCAAATAAAAGTAAGAGAACATCATGGGAAGTAAAATAGATAATTTTGCTTAAATGAAATTGAAAGCATTTTTATATAGAAAATTAATGAAGTCAAAATGAGGATAAAAGGAAACTTGGAAGAAAAAAAATGTTTTTTTAGATTTTTTTTTCAAGGCAATGGGGTTAAGTGGTTTGACCAAGGCCACACAACTAGGTAATTATTAAGTGTCTGAGATTTAAACTCAGGTACTCCTGACTCAAAGGACGGTGCTCTATCCACTGCACCACCTAGCTGCCCCAGAAATCCTTTTTTTTAATAGCAATGTGGATCAGAGCCAAAGTACATTGAAAAGAAACAATCAAAACTATCACTAGACCCAGGGATAAATTGCTCTAAATCACCACTGATTAAAGAAATCCAAAAAAAAATTTAAAAAAACTACTCTGATAAAATTGTCATACTCCTATCAGATTGACTGACAGGATTGAAAAAAAAAGACAAATGATGGAGGGAATATGGAAAACTGTGGACATTAATGCACTGCTTACAAAATTGTAAAATAGTGCAACCATTTTGGAGAGCAATTCAGTCCAAATGGCTATGAAACTGTGCCTATCCATTGACCTTTCAAAACTAATTGATATCCCAAAGAGATTTATTAAAAAAGGAAAAGGACATATTTTGCAGAAAAAATATTTATTACAACTGTTTTGTGGTCATTAATCTATATATCTATTCATCTCTATCTATCTATCTATCTGTCTATATGGAGAGAGAGACAGAGAGACAGAGAGAGAGAGAGAGAAAGAGAGAGACAGAGAGAGACAGAGACAGAGAGACAGAGAGACAAAGAGAGAACTAGATAGATAAAATAGAGGATAACTTTTGGACCAAGTGACCTCTAAATATAACCCTATCAATATATGATATTTTGTTACCTTTCATTATTTGGTTTGCTTCAAGTTTGAATCTGCATACACCTCACTTTTGATTATCCTTAGGCTTTATTTACTATTTTCTGCCCACATTATAATTTCCAATGTTTGAAAATTTTCTAAATTTATTTCTTCAGACATGAAACAATTATCATTTTTTGTTACAGTCTGAACAAGAATATTTCCTTAATCAATAACTGAAGTGAATTATTGAGAATTAAAAAGTAAGAAAAGAACACTTATAAATTATGCACCATGAGAAATGGCATGTCTAATTCCTTTATCTATCATAAAAAGTACTCAATTTTTTCTGGTTAAGTTTTTGTTAGGAAAATTTGGATAAACTGGGTTTAAATTAATATGTTTATCCCATTTTTCTATAAATATCAAATATGATAGATCAAAGATCTATTAAAGAGTTAGAAAGAACCATGGAAATCATGAACATCAATACCATCATTATTCTGAAGAGGAAATTGAGGCACAGAATGATAAAGTTACTTAATAAAGATTGTGAGGAATATAAAATATTGTTGTTCTCCAAAAGGTGGAGGCTCTCTAAGAAATGCATTATAAAGGGGAATAATCCCAGCTAATCACAGAACTGGGAGATATCTTCTAATTTCACCCAAAGATGCCAGGCCCAAGATTATAATGAATCCATTCCAACTGCCCTAGGTTGAACTAGGGCTTCTGACATCAATCAAGTGAGTTTGAACAATTAACTTCATGCATAGGAAACCACACACTCCTTTGATGATTTGGGCTCATTAACATTACAGGAGACACACGATAGAGGGGGTAACATATTAGAAACATGTCATAAAATGAGCAGTTCTCTTAGATTGTGACCCTTATGAGGAGAGCCTATCAGAACCCAGAAAGGAGGGGGAAAAAGTCTTCCAAGCTATATATTATATTTCTCTATGTAATAAATGTACCTTAATTTTGGGGTCCAAAATTTGAAAAAGAAAGTATTACATAATGGGGCTGCTAGGTGGTGCAGTGCATAAAGCACCAGCCCTGGACTCAGGAGTGCCTGAGTTCAAATCTGGCCTCAGACACTTAATAATTACCTAGCTGTGTGGCCTTGGGCAAGCCACTTAACCCCATTTGCCTTGCAAAAAAAAAAAGTATTACATAAAGTTATTGAACTCAAGTTTCATTCATCATGAAATTCATACTACTCGTCACTGTCAAAACTCCCATCCATTAGCTTGTCCTCATCCATGTTTGATGATGAATCTCTGTCTTAGGAAAGGCTCTGTTTGTTCTCCCACCTGTGCTCTGATTTGAGATTAACCACAAGCAATACCTGGGCAAGTCTGGTGCATGGATGCAAGCTTAGTGTATTCCATTTCATGAACTTGAAGCACCAGTTGTGTCTTTTCATCAACAATTCTTCTTGCCTCCTGCTGAACCATCTTTGTAGACAGAGGAATTCCAATTGCCCTTTGCTCTTCCATCCATCTCTTCAGTCCCCTCTCTAATTCAGGTCATTTGGCTGACTCACCTCTCATGGCCTTCTTCTGCCAGGGTATTTTCAGGAGGGTTTCTTCTGTCTCCTGGAGCCAGTCTCAGTTTGTTTTTTCAGTAGGAGGAGGACAAGACTGATATTCAGCAGCACAATTTTCATTTGTTTTTGCAAATTGGATCACTCTGAACTTGAATTCAGAACTGTATGAAAATCTTTTCTGAGCCATTTCTAGGTAAAACATGGCAAACTGTAACCTAATATACTGGTAACAAATGAGAAACAATGAGTGCAAAGACAACAAGAATGAAAAAATAAGGAAATGCAAATAATAATATCTACAACCACTATATGAGAGACCCCCAGTTTTTTATACCCCCACATTTTTTTGAAAAATGTTGAGTCTTATACATGGGGAAATAAGGTAATCCTGAACATTGCTTCAGCATGTTTTCTTACACTAGGGGACACTCTTGTGCAAGATTCTTTAATAAAAATCTTCTCTCACTAGAGCAGATTCAGTTTTCATTTTGATAACAAGATCCTAGAGGTAGTAATCATTTGAGTTGGAATTTGAGTCCAGGTAATCTGACTCTAGAGTAAGTAGAACTTAAAGGTGATATGGCAATATACAACTTGTCACTGGAAGAGTAGAATGCAATTGTCATGGAAGTGAAATGATCCAAGATAAAAAGGGGTTTCTGGTTCAATGTACATACAAGGATTTGTGACTTATGATCAATGGAGAAGAATGAAGCAAACCTTCAATAGTTGAGGAGACTGCTAGAGAATTCAAGATTTTGAGATAAAACTTGCATCTATAAAATAGTTAGATTTTTATTGATTAAAATAGGCAGTTAAAAGGGAACAGACATCCTCTACATCAGTTCATAAAAATACACATTAGATTATTGCAAAGGAAAAATATATAAGCATTTTGAATCAGATGACTGCTCCCTTATATGGGATCAATAAAGAAAAAAGTTAAAGTAAAATAAGTAAAAAAAAAGACTCCTGGAAGGAAAATAGTATGATCCAAAGAAGCAAATGATGATGCATTTTCCTGCCTTTCTTTTCCTTCTTTAGAGACCTGAGTTGACACAATAAGAGAATAAATTTCAGAGCAGGCATTAGAGAGAATATGTAAGTACCTCAAAAGCAAATCCAACTCTTAGTTATCAGCTTGAGATAAAGGAGACTGATCACTCACAAAGAAAAAGGAAAAAAAAAGAAAGGTAAAAAAGAAAAGAAAAAAATATTTGAGGACATATTGGTAGAACTACAGTTATATAAATTTAGTTGAAAATATCTTAAGACAAGCAGTAAATGTTGGACTGTTTGTCATATTTGTCTTTCTCTCCCCCTGGGCTTAAAATACTGATTTTCATTAATAAGTAATAAATATCAATTGAGAATTATTTTTATTTTGCTATACTCTTCAATGGAGAAAGAAAATCCCAATTCACCAATCAGAATGGAATCAGAGACCCAGACAAGCTATATGGTATTGATTTCATAAGATTTTGAATTAGTTTTACAAAAGGAAAATGTATCATTGCATTTAATATAATGTATATATTTAATGGTGATTTTTCTAAAATTAATTTTGATTATAACATGTCAACTTTAAGTGATGCTTAGACAATTGAGCTCTCAATCCACTAAAATATTTAAGTATCAGCTCTTGGATACATTATTAATTTTTTGCAACATATTACTTGATGTGGATCTATAACACAGTATGTCTTTTGTATTTGGAACTTTCTGCAATTGCATAATAATTATGATTCATGAAATACACACATATTTATTATATTTCATCATTTGCTAAATGAGGGATAATAGAGACAGTTCTATGGGAAATTTGTTAAAAAATTCATCCAAACATTTTAAGTAGATTTCTTGCGTTGATTAAAATTCATCTTATAGGACCATCTGGACTTCAGTTGAAAATGCTTGTCTTACCCATTAAACTATGAGTTCTTTGAAATCAAGGACCATTTTTATCTTTCTTTAATTTAACACAGTGCCTAATACATAGTAGGTTAATAATAAATAATAGTTTATTGAGTAATTTATACCTATACATGTATGAGTGGATACATTATTATATAAAAATAATAACTACCTAACCAAAGTTGAGGATTAGCTGGACAATTAGAGATTTTTTCCACTGGAAGAAGAAGAATTTGAGTTGATAAAATTACTCTGTCTTCAAATACTTCAAAAGTTGTTACATGTTAGAAATGTCATCATAGATTTTGGGGTTCACCCTGTTCATGCACATATGCTTCATTTTTCTTATACTCTTCCTTCATTGACGTTCCTCTTGAATTCTAACCAATTTCAAATACAATACTCCAAGGGTCTTAATGCCTCTTAGTTGGAGATCCCAAGAATGACACTCATTGTGGTGGTTCAAGTTGTAATGCAGTTGAGACAAAGCTTATTTCTCAGGCTTCCTTCCAGCTCCTGCTAAGGCTGTCTTAATTAGTTAATTAGGTTTCTCAGGTGCAGGCGACAGCTGTCCCACTTCTGCTAATGAGGTTTGCACAGCAGGCAGCACCTGTTTCTCTTGTTGGATTTAAGAGCTCCAACATAGTTCCCTTGTTCTCAGAAAACATGGCCCCAGTTGGTTTGAAAGCTGGGCAATCCACATGATAGGAGCAGGAACCTAGTAGATTATCCAGTGTAGTATATTTTCTCATATAAACCAAATTGATTAAGTTCAAGTATTTCCCCACCTAGAGTTTTCCCCCAAAAAAGTAAAGGTTCTTTCACCCATCCGATTCTGGCATCCCTTCTCACCCATGCCCACCCCAACCCTCATCTCTATATACAAGGTTATACTAGTTCTGCACTTTGGTATTTTATTGCTTAATCCTGTGTTTTTCTGGAGGGAAATTTCTTTAAATTAACAACTTTTTTCTTGTCAAACATTTCAGCATAAACAGGATACAAAGAAAGGAAATGGAACCTTCTGTTAAAGTGTTATATGACAGATGTTTCTCCACAGCTGCTAAAGTGTATTAAAACTTTCAATTCTTGTGTCCTTCAATCTGTTTACTTGAAAAAAATGTTCACATGGAAGGGAATTATTTTAAATTGTTTTCAATGGTATTTAGTACATGGTTGGCGGTATTGCACTGAGGGAAACATTATTCACAGGTTCACTTATAATTACTATAGGGAATCTTTTTTTACTGCTACCGCTATTCAAACATTGATAATACAGTGTTTTTTTTTTTTAATATGGGATGGGTGAAATGTTTCTTTAAAGATTAATGGTTGTTTGAAAACAAACAGGAAACGAAATTGAACTCTCTAATCATGACAAATGACAACCCAAGGTGCCAAACTACACTTTCTGGGGTGCCCAAGTAAGGGCCTGGGATTAGAGTTTATTTAAATTTTCTTGGCATCTTGTGTAAAGAACACAAATAATTTCTGATTGAACTTTAATAACTGAGATTCCCACCAAGATTAAAATTAAAGATGACAGATTTCTTTTGGGGAGAACAATTCCTCTATGGGGTAAAAGTTTAAGCTATTCTGTACCTGATTTATATTAATTAGATTAAATACTTGTTATAAAGTTTATTCTTAAAAGGGACCATGACATCAGGGATGTTATATCCTGTAGTGAAAGTGAATTGGATTTAAGTGAGGGAGGACTGTGCAAAATCACCAGTCTCAGTTTTTCCTCCAGGGTCATCTGGGTCCAGTGGTTAGATATGGATCAGGATGACTGGAGATAGCCTTGAATGCATTGTGAGACCTTGACCTTTGAGTTGTGGACATTAGATATTGGAAAGAAATTTTGTAGTCCTTCACAATGCTAAATTCTGTCTGAGTGGGAAATATGTAGAAGGAGAATTATAGAAGAAATATCTGTCTATTTAGAAAATGTCAACAGTGTCTGTGATATAAATTGATTCTTATTTGTCCCATTGTTAAATATCAATTAGAACCCCATTTCTTCCTTCCCCACTCCAGTTTTCAATCTTATACCTAGTTTCAGTCATGTGGGAGGTGAGGGGGAGGAGGGATTTCCCCTCTGCCCATATTCTCCTGATGCTTCTATGCCCTATGCTTCTATGGACACTATAAGTCTGGCCTGGACTCCCTTCAAAGTGAGCATATTCACTGGAGTCTCAGCCCAGTCAGATCTGCTGGCTGGTTCTCTCTCTGACTTTCTCTATGTGTCTCTTTCTGTCTCTGACTATCTATCTGTCTCTCCCTCAAACCTCACCTAGCCTTTTGTTATTCACCCCTGCCCTCAAGATGCTTGTTGTTTCTCCAGGAGGAGGAGAGCTTTAATGTGTACACTTTTCAGGCTAATGAAATAAATGCTAAAGCCAGGGCTAAAATGTGAATTTTTCACTTGTGAGAACCCTAAAATTTTAATTGAAGACACCAATCCTCTGGCAAAAATCGTGAATGGAATATTTCCTCTTAAGAGTTAATATTCCTTTTGAAGACCTCTCAAGGTTAAAAATCATTAACAAAGACAGACTATTACTCTTAGACTATTCTTAAAAGAAAGAGGGAGAGAAAACTTGCATTCCAAGCCAGGCATGAACCTGATTCTGTTGGGGGAGAAACAGTGGACTATTTCCAGAAAGACCTTGCATTTTTAGTTAGTCAACTATTTGATGAACAGTAGACTTTTCCAATGCAAGAAACCTTGCATTCCAAAGAAGCTCATAAGACTCCTCTTGTTTGATGACAAGTAGACTTTTCCTAGACCTTGCTTTCCAAGACAAGTTACTTTACTTCAATATGATAATTATAATACTGGAGGTTATTCTCACCATCTGGATGGTGAGGTAATAATTTATGAAAACTTTTCATTTTTTTATTTGTTGCTGGGGTAGATTTTCACAAGTAGAATGTAACTCTTCAGACTAACCAATGAGTCAACAGAGAGGGATTATAGGAAGGAGAAGGGAATCATGTTAGGCCATATAATCTTGCTTGACTATCAATTTGAGATACCTCCTTCATCTTCACTACCTTTGTGAGACTTCAAGTGTGCCCTTTTCATAAGAAAAGCCAAAATATTTTTTTTTTTTTGCTCAGAGGAGTCTTTATATTTTTAAGTGGGTTTTTATCCACACAATTCAATTACTTCCAATTTATGGAAATCAAAACAAGGACTACAATTAAGCATTACTTTGAAGATTTGCCAGGAATAAACTCCAGCATAAGGTTTAATGAACCAAACAGTGATAAAGTCTTTACTAGTGAGCTTTTTAGATATGATTTGGTTCCTGTGAATCCAGAATGTTGATGGTGAAGTAAAATGATAAGAACAAACAAAAATTTTGAGTATTACTGGGGAAAATGGAAGGGAGGAAGGAAAGATATGTGTGTGGGGGAAGCAGCAGTGGTTTATTTGGAGGAAGATAGTACCAACTCTGACTCATAGATGTAGGACAGGTTTTGATTTTAATTCACAATCACTGCAAAAGGTTTACAAGTTACCACAAAAAGTCCATAAAGTACTAAAAATTCATAAGTTGCTTTGGAGAAGCAGCTAGATAATGTGTTTATTAAAGGATAGGCTGATTAGAAAAAGTTGAAGGAAAGAAAGGTGAAAGTGAAGACAGAAAACCATAAGGAATCAAGTTTAGGCTTGTTACCAAAATAAAGATGACTGGGGAGAATAGCAAAGAGGATAGTCATGTTAAAGAAGGTAAGTTTCTAAGAAGGTAATAAAGTTAAGCAAAAAGAGACAATTACCAGCTGGATAAAAAGGAGAGTTTCTAAGGAGATAATAGCCTCTAAAGGGATAGCTAGCTACAAGTTAAGAAAGGTGACCTTATAAGTGGCTGATGGATGTGGATCCAGCTTAGAGAAAAGAAGGGGAGAAAAAAACTGGGTAGCAACAGTCAGTAGGAAAAAGAGAGCTGGTCAGGGCAGAGTCTTGCTCAAATACATTTTTGTGGTAGGCAGAAAGTGTGTGTAGGGGGAGGGGTGCAGCATTGAAGGAGTGGCTAACCTGGTGTGGGTGTGGTAGAGTCCACTGTGCATACCCCAAGGGCTGTACTTAATTGACACTGACCCCAAAGAATGACCCAGGATATGTGTGTGTGTGTGTGTGTGTGTGTGTGTGTGTGTGTGTGTGTTTGTGTGTGTATAAATATATATATTTCAACCTATTTTTAAATCCAGAGTGATTTACAATTAAAGACATAGACCACAAAAATTACAAGATTTGTTTCCAGTACAAAAAGATCATAACATTTCTCTATCCCCAGAACTCCCCCACTATTAGAGGGCAAAATATGAATCTGACACCTGTTAGGTATAAGGGAGTTTTAAAACACTTGAAAGCAAAGGATGTTGTGGTTTATTTTGGGGACTAGCAGAGGTATGTCTTTTAAATTAATATTTTATTTGAGAAGGAATTCCAGCAAAATGAAAGAGAGCAGAAAATAGAGACAAAAAAGTTTTGACCAGATAAATATTTGTTGCTATTGCTATTGTTATTCTTCAATAAGAACAAAACTTCAGTGAGGTGAAGCCATTTCATCAATTTCACCAACCTCTCTTCTCCTCTGCAATCACTTGGGTCCAATGACCAATAGGGATCAGGAAGACAGGTGATGCTCAATAAATATTTAGAGAAATTAGAAGAAAGAATTGGAAAGGGTATTTCCAATGGCAGTACGAAGAAGCTTTCAAATAGTAGACATTAAATTCAAAAGAAAGGTAAAAGTAAAAGAAATAGTTGGTGTAATGGATAAATTATTATGTGGGAGTTGAGACTCCTTTATGAATGTATGATTGCCAGCAATTTCACTACTGATGTTTGGGTTTTATACCCATATTCTTCATTCCTCTTCCCCTTTCTCCTAATCATTCTAGAATAAAACATTGAGGGAAAGGAAAATCTGATTCCAATAGCATTATAAATAACTTTGATCAAACCTATTCTACATTTTACTTACCCAGGTGAATGCTTCAACCAATCTTTCATAGCCTAGCAGATAACCGATATTCAAAAACCTCCTTGTAAGCTGTTAGTCAAAGAAAATATAACTTTATTTAATCAGGTATTGATTCAACACCTTTTATTTAAGGCTTACATTGTGCCAGGCATAGTGCTAAAATATGAAAATACAATGAAATACAATGAAAGTTTTAAAAATGTGATAACTGTTCTTAAGAAACATCTCATGGAATTGTTGTATATTTAGAGTGCAAAAGTTTCACTTTGTCCTCAACTTAAGAATTAAAGTACTAAATTGTAGATAACTGAGTATTCTTTCAATTTTAAAGTACACTCTCTACAAGAAAAGATTGACTCAGTAAAGTGTGACAAAGGGAAGTTTTAGACAAATTCCTTCACTTCTCCCTTAACAATGGGAATAGTTCTTCCTCTTCTCTTCTCAAAATGAGATTATTTTGGTAATACCTAAGCATGGAATAATATATTTCTAGAGTTGGAAGGTACTTTATCAATTATTTTTCACCCTTCCACTAGTTTCTTGAAATAAAAAGTTAAGAGAGTCTTGACCAGGGTCACAAAGATCATACGAAATTCTTTTGCCTAAAAACAGAGGTTTTTAAGCATTTTTGTGTCAGACTTCTTTAGACATCTGATAAATTCTATGAAATCCTCCTCAAACTAGTATTCTAAAAGCAAAAAAAGAAATAAGAAAGAAACCAGTTATATTAAAATAAAAAGTGTTTTTTTGTTATTGTTCAAATTTACTTATCCCCTTAAATCTATGTGAACATCTTAACAGTCTGAGAACCCTGTTTAAGAACTTATATGCAAAATATTGAAAAAGTAATTAAAAATTATTGCAAGGATAAAGTGGAAATGTTTGGAGAAGAACATTTAAGGACTTACTTTATTAGAATATAGTGAATTTTTCCATTAGAAAACAATTTCATTTGAATGGTTCCAGTGCTTGTTGACAGCAATAACTCAAGGGGAAAACATTAAAATGACTATGTCCACCCAAATTCCCTAGCTGCAGAAACTATGGAACAAACTCCTGCACTTTGGGGATAGAGAAAATCAGTATTGCTAATGCTAATTTGTAATGAATTTGTGTCTGACAAACAAGCTTTGAAAGAAATTGTAATTATACCCTGCTCATGGGGTATACGACAAATGTTGTTCCAGAAATGTTGTTTTGAATGTATTCTAGTTCACGAAATTACAGTGAAATCAGATATTAATTCTGACAGAACTTGATTCTAAACTCAAAATGTCTTTTGTTTAATTTTCAGATACTTAATCTAACACTATTCAAATATCCAGGGACAATAAAAACATTACAATCCATTTCGCCCCTCAAACTTCAGCCTAACAAGTGAAGAATATTTTTGTTACTATAAGAAGCACTCTTACCTCCAACCTAACTCCTCTAACAGTCTATTAACACTTAGAGTTTTTTCATTTCCTTTAATTAAGTAATGAAGGAATCAACTATAAATCATTAGTTTTCCTCAAAGAAGATTCCACAATAATTTGTGAAGGAGCAGTATTGTGAGGTTGAAGTATGACTTCCTACCAGTGAAATCTTAAAGCTTTCAGTCAGTAGGCAGTGCTATTCATTTAATTCAATTTCAGAGATTAGTCCTGTCCCAGGCTCATTAGTTTAATACTATGTACTAAAAAGAAGTGACTCATCTTCTAATAATATATTTACACCCAAAGATAGTTTTCAACATTCTGAGTTCCAATGCTTTTCTCTCTCCTACCCTTCCCTATCCCATCCCCTTGATAGCAAGTAATCTGAAATAAGATATATATATATATATATATATATATATATATATGACTGTGTTAAATATAATTGCATATAAGACATGTTGTAACAGAAAAGATAAGAAAAAAGGGGGAAAATGAGAAATAAAAATAAACGTAAAGCATAAAGCAAAATTTAAAATGGAAAACAATATGCTTTGGCCTATTTTCAGACTCCATGAGAATGATGTTTTCCATCACAAGTCCTTTAGAATTCGTTGACTGATTGGACAGCACCAAGTTAGTAAAGGTAGGGACTGATAGGAACACTCAACCTAATCACTCCAAATTCTATTAGACAAATTCTATAGTGGCAGAACCCACAAAGTGACAGAATGAAACAATTTTCCAACCCAAGACAAACTTGGAAGAATGGTTGGAATGGTCTGTTCTAACACAGAGAGAGAGAGGAGTACAATACAAGAATGGTCTGCACAGGCATGGACCCAAGGAAAAACAGGACTAGGCAGTGGGGTGACTGGATCTTGGATAGCATGGCAGTTCAATAATTAATGAAGCTCTTCCATGTCCCCAGTATTACCTGAACAAAAATAGTAAAATAAGTCAGGGGCATGGCAATCATTTAGCAAACCACTATTATAATTGAGAATCTAGCCAATTCCCAATAAGAGAAGGAGTGTTTACTGGGAACTTGACCAGTCCTGTAAGCACACCCCTGTATTTCCTCAATTACCTGGAATATGAACATTCATCTTGAAATTTGGTCAGTTTCAGATGGATTTTCTGGGTGCAGAATCACATAGATTCTTGGCACCATGCCTTCTTTTGTCCTAATCGTAGACTTACACTTGTCTTCCTTGGACCCCTTTGAATTCTCACCCATGCTCTGCCTGGGACCCTTCTGATAAGGATGTGAAATGTCTGAATTCCTAGGGTTTCCCAGGCTGAGGTTTCATGAGTCAGAGTTTCCCCAGGTCACTGGAATGCGAATCTATTCAAAAAACTACCTCTTTTGAAAATCTTTGATAATATTTCCTCTCTCTTTCATTATCTTAATTGCAATTGTTATACTTATAATCCTCTTGGGAAATCATTAGTTCTTGTCATAAGCTTTTTGTGACTTTTGTTTTAATAATAATAAACTACTTGGTGCTTTTTTTCTTCTGGAGTGTGTCTTAAGGTAAGTGCCAATACAAACTAAAACCCTTAAATATACAGCAGTTTCCAGACCTATCAACCCAGAGATTGTAAAGACAAGTTAGAAGGTCAGCAGGGAAAGTTTATTGCATGAGGATGAGAGCAGAGCACAGTCCACCACAGGTCTTAGTAGCACAGACCCATGCCAGTTGAACAAGAGCAGTCCTTGGGAGTCATTGAATCAATAACAAAAGCAGCTGCTATCAGAATCTTCTCAGCCTATAGATTGCAAGGCCTCAAAGACAGAATTCTCTTTGCTATAATTCAGACAATACTCTCTTACTTTGCATATATGCACAATGGCAATGCAAAAAGAGGAGAAAGAGTAGCCCAACAGAATTTGCTGCCCCAGAAGAGCAGGAACCCTTTTCACCATTCTAGGGAAGAATAAAAGTGGCTTTGGTCACCCATAGACTATAGAACAGACCAGAAGAGTGGTACAACCCTCTGCTTAGATTACATCATCTTGGAAGAATTGAAAACTTACATGTCCCTAGAAGTATCTTTGAAATCAGCTGCAAAATAAACAAACAAAAATAAAAACCAAAAACATAGGACAGTGCACTCCCCACTGTGGAAGCAGAACCCTACCATAAGATAGAATAAAAAATCAAGTCATAGACTGGGTAAATGAGCAAACAACAGAATAAAAAAAAAATATGCCCCCCAAAATCTGTTATGGTGACAAGTAAGATAAAAACAAACTCAGAAGAAGATAGCAGAGTCAAAACTTCCACATCCAAAGCCTTCAAGAAAAAAATTGAATTAGTCTTAGGCCTTATAAAATAGAGGAAAAATTGAGAGGAGAAATGAGAGTGATATAAGAAAATAACATCTTAAAAACCAGACTGGGTCAAATGAAAAAAAAAAAAAAACAGCTACAAAAAGCCAAGGAGGAGACGAATATTTTAAAAAACAGAACTGGCCAAATAGAAAAGGAGATACAAAAGTTCAATGAAAAAAGTGATTGATTAAAATATAGAATTGATCAAAGAGTACCTGATGACTTTGTGAGACATCAAGAAATAATCAAAGAAATCTATAAAAAAGAAAAACTATAAGACAATATGATATTTCATTGGAAAAGCAACTGAACTGAAAAATAGAGACAGAAGAAATAATTTTAGAATTACTCTATGACCTGAAAACCATTATCAAAATTTAAAAAGTGCCTAAATATCAACTTTCAAGAAATTATCAAGGGAAGCAGTATTGATATTCTAGAACAAGAGGGTAAAATAAAAATTGAAAGAATTCATTGACTAACTTCTGAGATTCCAAAATGAAAACTGCCAGAAATATCATAGCCTAATTTCACAGTTATCCAGATCAAGTAGAAAATATTGCTGGCAGTCAAAAAGAAACAATTCAATTATCATGGAGTCAGGATAACATAGAATTTAGCAGTTGCCACAATAGTGGATGGTAGGGCTTGGAATATAATACTTCAGAAGGCAAAAGAGCTTGGATAACAAAGTAGAATCAAATGCTCAGGAAAAACTGAACGTATTTGGGGTGTCTACGTGGTACAGTGGATAAAGCACTGACCCTGGAGTCAGGAGTAAATGGTTCAAATCTGGTCTCAGACACTTAAGAATTTCCTGTCTGTGTGGCCTTGGACAAGTCACTTAATCCCATTGCCTTGCAAAAACCAAAAAAACAAACAACAACAAAAAATCCTGAGCATATTTGTTTGGGAGAAAATGGAAATTCATTGAAATAAGGGACTTCCAAACTTTTTTGATGAAAAGACTAGAGCTGAACTGAAAACTTGATCTTCAAGTATGAGATTGAAATGAAGTATAAAAAAGTAAATAGGAAAGTCAAATCATAAGGGACTTAATGATTTTGAAATGTTTATATTCCTGCACAAAAGATGATATTTGAGAAAATTCTCTTTTATTAGGGCATATAGAGAAGGACATAGTGGGAATTGAATGTGAAGGCATAATATAAAAAAGATGAAATTAGGAGTGAAAAAGGATTGTTAAAGGAGACAGGAAAAGGGAGAGGTATAATATGGTAAGTTAATTCATATAAAACTTTGGTAGTGGAGTAAAAGAGAGGAGAATTGAAGTGTTGTGAGTGAACCTCACTTCCATCAAATTTGGCTCAGAGAAATAATGATTATACCCACTAAATTTGTTATCAAAATCTATGTTACCCAAGAGGAAAGTAGTATAGAAGGAAGGGCAGACTTTGGGAAGGGGGATTAGTCACAAGGAAAATGCTTTGGAAGAAGTATAGGAAGAAAGGGAGAGAGAATAGAATAAATGGGGGTGGGAGGAATAGGATGGAAGGAAATACAGTTAGCAATAGTAAATGTGGGGGGGGAATATTGAAATGCTTCACTGATAAAAAAAAACCTTATTTCTTAAATATAGAGAACCGAGTCACATTTAAAAAAGAGTCTTTTACCAATTGATAAAAGATCAATTGATAAGAACAGTTTGGGGATGAGTTTATCCGTGCTATCTATGGCTATATTAAAAAAAATAAAAGCCCTAACTCACTATTGATTGGAGAAATGCAAATTAGAACAATTCTAAGGTACTAACTTATATCTATTGGATTGGCTAATGGGGTAGAAAGGAAAAATGACAAATGTTGGAGGAGAGAAGGAATAATGAGACATTAATGCATAATTGGAGGAGTTGTGAAATGATTTAACCATTCTATGGAGTAATTTTGGAACTATACCCAGATCCATTGACCTGGCAACATGATAGTACTTCTAAGCCTTTATTCCATAAGGGATGAAAATCAAAAAGGAAGATGACCTATAGGTTCAAGGATATTTGTAGTAGCTCTTTTTTGGTGATAAAAATTTGGAAACTAAGGGGATTCTCATCAGGTGCAGAATGGTTGAACAAGTTGTGTCATGTGATTGTGCTGGAATGCTATTCTATAATAAGAAATGATTAGCAGAATGCTCTCAGCATAACCTAGAAATTTTACATGATCAGATGACACGGAAAATAATTAGGATAATCAATCATGAATAAACTATGCTTTTCTCAGCTGTGCTGTGACCAGGGAAAACTCTGAAGGAATTATGTCTAAAAATTCTATCCATCACCAGAGGGAGAACTATTAATGACTGAATACAGATTGAAGCCTCTTTCTTAAATTGTATTTTTCTTGAGGCTTCTCTTTTGGGGAATGGAGAATCTTGTTTTCTTTGACAACATGACTAGTATTCAAATGCTTTACATGTTATAATTTTGTAACCTATATCAAAAAAAAACTTGCTTTCTCAGGGAGTGGGAGTGGGGTGGGAAGAAGGGAGAGGAAAAAAAGTTTTAAAAATGAATTTTTAAACTACTTTTTACATAAAATTATGGGAAAATTAAATAAGAGAATTTTTTTAAATGGTAAAAGGATTCTTTTCATCATTTTCCAAATGAGGAGAACTAAGTCTATCATATTCATCATCACACAACGCTAATATTAATATTAACACATTTTCTCCTGATTCTGCTCACTTTACTCAGTATAAGTTCATTTAAGGCTTTCTGGACATTTCCCAATTCTGTCCATTCATGATTTCCTTCTGAACAATAGTGTTACATCACATTCATATTAACAATTTGTTCAGCCATTCCTCCAATTTATGACCTTCCCCTTTATTTCCAGTTTTTTTCCCAATATAAGGAAAACTACAATAACTATTTATATACATACATATATATATGTATATATATATATATATATATATATATATATATATATATATATATATATATATTATGTCCTTTACCCTTTTCTATGATCTCTTTACTGTATAAAACTAGTGGTATTACTGGAGAAAAGGTATGCAGAGTTTTTTGTTTTTTTTAGCCCCTTTTGGACATAGTTCCAAATTGCTCCACAGAATGTTTGGACAATTCACAAAACCAATAAATGCATTAATGTCCCAGTTTTCCCATATCCCCTCCAACATTGTTCATTTTTCTTTTGTGTTAAATTAAACTAATAATTGTGAAGTGATACCTCTGAGTTTTTTTTAAATTTGCATGGCTCTAATTAATAATGATTTGAAGCTTATCTTCATATGACTATAGGCAACTTTAATTTCTTCATCTAAAAACTGCTTGTTCATGTTCTTTGGCCTTTTATCAATTGTGGACTGAGCTGTATTATTGTAAATTTGATGCAGGTTTTTATATATTTTAGAAATGAATCCTTTGTCAGAAATAATACCCATAAAAATTGTTTTACAACTTTCTGCATTCCTTTGAATAATGGTTGCATCAGTTTTATTTGTACAAATGCCTTTTAATTTAATATAATCAAAATTACCCTTTTTGCATTTCATGATGGTCTCTCCCTTGATAGGTCATTAACTCCTTCCCTTTCTGTAGATCTGAAAAATAAACTATTCTTTTTCCAGCTAAATGAATTATTACATCACCCTTTATGTCTAAATTCTGAGGACATTTCAAATTTATCTTTGAATATGGGTGAGATGTTGGTCTATGCCTATTTTCTGCTATATTATTTTTCAATTTTCCCTGCAATTTTTATTAAATAGTGAGTTCTTATCAAAAAAATCTTTAGCTTTATCCCTACTGTTTCTTTTATATCTCATTTAATTCTACTGATACACCATTCTTTTTCTTTGATTATGCTGTTTTCTCTAACAGTTTTAGATTTGGTAAAGTCATGCTACCTTTCTTTGCATTTTTTTCATCAATTCCCTCGCTATTCTTGACCTTTTGTTCTTCCAGATGAATTTTGTAACTTTTTTTCAAGTTCTGTAAAATAATTTTGGGGAGTTTGATTGATATAGCACAGAAAAGGAATTTAATTTGGATAGAATTGTTATTTTTATTATATGAACTCGATATACTTATGAATATTTTACATTTATTTAGATCTTTCCTTATTGGTGTGAAAAGGATTATCCATTGGTTTTCATATAATTTCTCGTTTTCGCATGGTAGATAGGTTCTCATGAACTTTATGCTGTCTATAGCTGCTTTAAATGGAATTTCCATTTGTATCTCTTGCTGGTGGGGTTTGTTGCTAATAAATAGAAATACATTCCAGCCAAGATGGTGGAGAAAAGACAAGCACAGTTCTAAAGTCTCCTGATCTTTCCGCATCTATCATATGAAACAAACTTCTTAACAGAAATCTGACCCACAAAACCCAGAAAGAAAAGCCATGAGAAAGAACATCTACCTCAGGATTTGACTCCCTCAGCAGCATTGGATGAATTCAGGCGGGTGAGTCTGGGCACAGAGGGTGGTTAAGCCCCAGATCAGCCAGGTTAGCAGCTGAATAGGAGCCGGAAAGTCTGAGGGCCTGAAAGCCAGACCGACTGGAGCAGCAGTGGGGCTAGATGGCAGGGGCTTGAATCAACTAGGGAGTAGAGGGGCGCTGACCCTCTGGAGCTTGCCAGCATGTCTGGGGGGAGAATTCCAGTGCAGGAGAGCTTTGGACACCATCCCTGGGCTCCTCTGGTCTGAGGAACTCTAAGTCCATGCCTCCATTGAAGCTGAGGCCTCTTCTTAGAGCAAACAATTGCATACTGCTTCTGCCTCAGGCAAAGGTGTGTGAGCAGAAGCACCAGCCCAGCTGACAATAGGGAGAGGAATGACCTGACCCCAGGGTAAAGCCCATCACTTATTGAAGGCAAAAAAAAGGATTCAATAGCTCCAACCCCTCCTTTCAAGCTAAGGGAGAAGTCCTCAATCAAGGCTACAGACACTCCAGAGAAAGCAACCAGCGCCTCCTACTGGCCAACCAGAGAAATTGCATTCAGTGAGTAAAGCCTCTTGTGATCCCAAGCCCCTGTGAACCAGCCCCTCCACAACTCAAGGTCTTAGCAAAATGAAGAAGGGTCAGTGTAAAGGTGTATCCATAGAAAAATTCTTGGAAGGAAAAGATCTTAACTCAGAGAGACCTAGAACCTCTGAGGAGAATATGATCTGGTATCCAGCACAGAAAGACTTCCTTGAAGAAATAAAGAAGGAGTTTAAAAATCAACTGGAAAATTTGGGAGAGACAATTAATACCTTGAAACAAAAAACAAATCCTTAGAAAATACAATTGGACAAATACAAAATGAGAATAAATCTCTCAGATCATCAATTGGAGAAATAAAAATGAGAATAAATCTCTCAGATCCTCAATTGGGCAAATGAAAAAAGAAAATAATTCTCTCAAAACCTCAATTGGTCAAATGAAAAACTCTTTCAAAAGTCGAATTGACCAACTGGAAAAGGAGTTGCAAAAGGGTAATGAAGAAAACTTCTCTCTATAAAAAAGAATGGAGTCTGCAGAAACTAATGACTCCATGAGACAGCAAGAGCCACTTAAATGAAATCAAAAAATAGAAAAAAATAGAAGAAAATGTAAAATACCTCATTAGCAAAACTACCGACCTCCAGAATAGGTCAAGGAGGGGCAATCTGAGAATTATTGGACTTCCTGAAAACATTGAAGAGGCAAATAAAAGCCTGGAATTAATATTACAGGATCTAGTGATGGAAAACTGCCCTGATATCATGGAACCAGAGGGCAAAGTATTTACTGAAAGAATACATCTGTCCCCTCCAGAAAAAGATCCTAAAATGAAAACACCAAGAAATGTTGTGGCCAAATTCCAGAACTATCAGATAAAAGAGAAAATCCTGCAAGCAGCCAGAAAGAAACAATTTAAATATCAAGGAGCCACAGTAAATATTACACAGGACCTGGCTGCATCAACATTAAGTGATGGAAGGGCCTGGAACAAGATATGTTGAAGAGCAAGGGAGCTTGGAATGCAGCCAAGAATCTACTATCCCACAAAGCTGAACCTTCTCTTCCAGGGAAAAAGATGGACATTTAACAAAATGGAAGAATTCCAAAAATTCCTGATGAAAAGACCAGAGCTAAATAGAAAATTTGGACATCAAACAGGAAGTTCAAGAGACACATGAAAAGGTATTAAAAAAGGTGGGGTCAGTAAAAGGTAATAAATAGAAATACTAATATTTTATGTGAGTTTATTTTCTCTCCTGAAACTTTACTAAATGTGTTTCAATTATTTTAGTTGATTTTCTAGAATTCTCTATATTTGTACCATCAGCAGCAGCAAACAGGCAGAGTTTTGTTTCCCAATTTTCTATTCTAATTTCTACATTTTCTTTTTCTTTTCTAATTGTTAAAGCTAAGATTTCTAGTGCCATATTGTATAATAGTAGAGATAAAAGACAATCTTGTTTTACTCCTGATCATATTAGGATTATTTCTTTTTTTCTTTCAATTTTATTAATCTCACCCTTGATTTTTATGACTTTTTAATTTGGTATTTAATTGAGAATATTTAATTTGTAACATTTCTAGATTTTTTTAGTGGCAATCTTAATTTATTCATGCACTCCTCTTTTTTATTCATGTAAGCAGTTAGAGATATAAAATTTGCCCTAATAACTACTGTGCCTCTGTTCTACAAGTATTGGTATGCTGTATCTTTAATGTCATTTTCTTAGATCAAATTATTATTTCTAATATTAGTTTTTGGATTCATTCATTCTTTAAAATTAGGTTTAGTCTCCAATTAATTTTTAAATTAATTTTAATACATATGATTTTATTTTATCATGATCTGAAAGAGATTCCATTTAATATGTTTGCCTTTCTGTATTTGATTGTGAGACTTTTTTGCCCTAATACATGATCTGTTTATGTGTAGTTGCCATGTACTTCAGAGAAGAAGCCATGTCTTTCTGTCCCCATTGAATTTTCTCTAAAATACTAAGAAATCTAACTTTTTAAAAAGTTGCTTAACTGTAGCAGCTAGGTGGCAAAGTAGATAGAGCCCTGGCCCTGGAAGCAAGAAGACCTGAGTTCAAAGGCAGCTTTAGGTGCTTAATATTTGCTTAGCTACCTGACCTTGGGCAAGTCACTTAACCTCATTGTCTTGCAAAAATATAAATAAAAGCCTATAAACCTCCCTAACTTTCTTCTTGCTTAACTTCTTGTTATTCTTGTAATTCTGAAAGAAGGATATTGATGGCTCAGACTAGAATAGTTTTGATATTTTTGTCATAAAGTATATATGTCATACAGTATATATGTTTAATATTGATATTACTTCCTTCAGGAAGATGCAATTTTGGGGCGGCTAGGTGGCACAGTGGATAGAAAACTGGTCTGGAGTCAGGAGTACCTGGGTTCAAATCCAGATACTTAATAATTACCTAGTTGTGTGGCCTTGGGCAAGTCACTTGACTCCATTGCCTTGCCTAAAAAAAAAGATGCAATTTCCTTCTCTATCCCTTTTAAAGAGATATATTTATTTTTACTTTTGTCTGATATAAGAACTGCTGCCCCAGCTTTGTTCACTTCAGTTGAAACATAATATATTCTGCTGCAACTTCTTATATTTACACTGTGTATCTCTCTCTGATTCAAAGATGTTTGTCATAAATAATAAATTTTGGTTTTTAATTCCCTCTACTATTCATTTCCATTTTATGGGAAGAGTTCATTCAATTTTTTTTTTTTAGTTTTTGCAAGGCAAATGGGTTTGCCCAAGGCCACACAGCTAGGTAATTATTAAGTGTTTGAGGCCGGATTTGAACTCAGGCACTCCTGATTCCAGGGCTGATGCTCTATCCACTGCACCACCTAGCCACCCCGAGTTCATTTTATTCTCATTCACAGTTTTGATAACTAACTCTATATTACCCTCATTCTCCCTCCCCCAACCTCCCATCCCTATCTAATTCTGTTTTTAAATGTATTAATTTTTTATAACATGCCATCAAAATCAACTTATGTTCATCTTTTCTAAGTATTCTGCCTCTAATAGAGATATAGCTCTCAAGAGTTATAAATATTCTCCCATGTATAGATGTAGCCAGTTTAATCTTAAAGAATAACACTTTTTCCTCTTCTTCTGTTTCCTTTTGTATGAATTGCTTGAGTCTCATATTTGGAAGATTAATGTTTTCATTAAGGAAAAATCTGAAAGTCATATATTTGTTAAATACCCTTCTTTTCCTCTGAAAGAATATCCTAAGTTTTGCTGGGTACTTGATTCATGATTACTATCTAAAGATTCTTTGCACTCTGGAAAATCATATTCCTCTTCCTTCCATACTTTTTGATGCTACACAAGTCTTATGCAATCCTGAGTCTCCTAGGTATTTGAAAAATTTCTTTCTGGCTATATTTTCTCCTTGATCTGCTAATTCTGTTATTTATCACACATATTCCTTGGTGTTTTCATTTTGGGATCTCTTTCAGATGAAATGATTTTACTCTGTGATTCTAGGATATCAGGGCAGTTTTCCTTGATGATTTCTTGAGTAATATCCAGGCTCATGTTTTTAAAGATCATGGCTTTCAGGAACTCAAATAATTTTTAAATTATCTCCCCTGAATCTATGTTCCAGGTCATTTATAGTTACAATGAGTTTTTCCTATTTTTTCTAATATTTCATTTTTTTGAATTTGCTTTACTGTTTCTTAATGTCCCATAAAGTGATTAGCTTCCAATTGCCCAGTTCCATTTTTTCAAGGTATATTTTCTCTTTTTATTATTTTTTTTTATTTTTACAAATACATGTTATGAAAGTTTTTCAATATTCATCAATATCTCTATGTAAATTTTTATGTTAAAAATTTCCTTCCCACCCCATTCCCCTCAGCATCTCTATATATTTTAGAAATGAGATCTTTATTAGAACTTCTAGTTTTGAAGATTGTTTCCCAGCATTCTGATTTCCTTCCAATTTGGGTAGCATTGGTTTTATGAGGACAAAAATGTTTAAATTTAATATATTCAAAATCATTCATTTTGCAGTTTATAATGTTTTCTAATTTTTGTTTGGCCATAAATTTATCCCTTTTCCATAGATCTGATCAATAGAGTATTTTCTGGTCTACTAATTTATCTATGGTATCACTCTTTATGTCTAAATCCTGTATCCATTTTGACTTTATTTTGATATAGCGTGTGAGATGTGGGTCTATGCTGAGTTTTTTTCCATACTATTTTCTGGTTTTCCCCAACAATTTTTGTCAAATAGTGAGTTCTTATACCAGAAGCTATTGTCTTTGGATTTGTCAAACTGGAGATTGCTGTAGTCATTCATTGTGGTTTCTTTTGAACCTATTCTGATCTACTGATCCATTATGCTATTTCTTAACCAGTACCAGGCAGTTTTGATGACTACTGCTTTATAATTTAGTTTTAGATCTAGTAGAGCTGGGCACATAATGGAGGTAGGAATTTAACCCATGCCAGTTCTCTGTACACTATTTCATGCTATATTTCATGAATAAAATGGTATGTATTACATATTTATATCACTATTGGTTTTATTGAATATGTTAAATACTTTCATTATTTCTGGAGGAGTCAGTGCCCTTGGGTGAAAAAATTCAGTATTTTATTTTGTTATTTTTTTAATTAATTTAATTTTAATATCAATGTAATTTTAAATAAATTTTTATTTAATTTTTATGTTCTCTGAGCCTCATTTTCCCTATCTGTAGACAGAGAGGATTGAACTAAGTGTCATTCTATATTTCTTATAGTTCTCAATAAATTGGAGGATTAAACTAATTAATTTCTAAAATTACTTCTAGTTTATTAAGATTATGATTTACTTGGACTCTTCAGGTAATATTCATTATTAATTCATCAAATATTTTAATTACAATTTTTTAAGCTTCCTTATCTGAAAACAATGGTAATAATATACTTTTACTCCAGAACACAACAGTTTGAATCCCTGTCTATGAATGTAGATTAAATTTCAACTGCTTATAAAAGCATGTGGAAAGGATAAGATTTAATTTTCCCTCTTTAATTTTGCCCCTTAAAACTGAAAGCAAAGATAAAATAAAAGTAAATTCTTTTCTGTTTTATGTTAAATAAAAAAAAAAACCATTTCCCTCTAACTTTCTATGATAAATATACTAGTCTTCATTTCTAAAAGCTAAAAAGATGCAAAATGTAACCATTCAGGGTGCCCTTACTACTCACTGCTCATGCCTAATGCATATTTGCTCATTCATTTAAGTCTTACTAAGGATGTTGCATCAACGTCTCAATGACTAAAATAGAATTGTCAATAGATATGACTCTAGCTTTACATGAAACTCTGAAGAATTTGCATATAAATAGGATTTTATATTTAAGTGCCCCATGGGTGAATGAGATCCAATATCCTTCAGAAATCAGAACTTGTAAATGTCTCATTTACCTAACTAAAATATGCCTATCAGAAATAAGCTGAAAGTGAAAGATCTCTGAGATCTCTCACAAAAAGAAAGACGAACAAATCACAATCCATTGAAATATATATAGTTTTTGCTATTTTTAGGGACATTTATTTATTTTTATGGTGAACATGAAAGCAACAGGTTTCTTGTGGTAAGGGTGAAGGGAGAGGTGGGGAAGGGGGTATACATTACAGTTTTACTTCTGCTTTCCTGATATACTTCCATTTCAATGCTATGTGTCATAGAGAGGAAAATGAAACTCCACATTTGTCAGCAAGTACTCTAAAAATTAAATTAAAAATTAACAATTAGACTTCATTTACACACAGTAGAGTGGTACTATTTAATACACTATACATATCTGTCAATTTTGAATTCCTACATTTAATAATTTATAAATATAAATTTAGTAATTTATAAATCTGTTGCAAAAATTCAAATTAACATATTTTACTAATGGGAAATTTAAAAAAATAAGTTTTGTGTAAGTGAAATGTTGAAAAATCTTCATGATTTAATTATTTTTTCTCTAATAGAAGTAGTCTTTACTCCTTTGTTGGACATTTGCAGCATTTTTAATGAAATAATTCTTGACATTTTTAGAATACTAATTCTGTTGAAATTGATTCTTTTTGTGATGCAGTTGACCACTCCACCAGTTAGAATATAGTAAATAAGTCTATAAATAGACATTCATTATAAAGTAACAATAAATAGGAAATAGGAATTAGGGGATATAAAGGGGAAGCTAGCTGCCACCTGAAAAAATGTCCCATAAATCAATTCAACCCTCATCCAGAGGTTATGTGTTACATTGGGAAAAGCCAGCTAGACCCAAATTTTATGGCCTCTGGGTTAGTAAAGGAGTGCTAAGATAAGCTTCTTGGGAAGCAAGGTAAAAATAGAAGTTATCTTTATTAAATAGCTCCAATTTTGAAGATTTTGAGATTATATGTGCTGATGAACTTAACCTGAGATGTCAAGGATAAAAGTTAAGCTATCTCCCTTATCAGAACACTATAAAAATAAAACCTCAAAAATCTTACCCCTCAAGCACCCCTTCTTCTGTTATGGATTTATACTACACATCTTCCTAAGTGATCTACAATTATATAAATGACTTTATGTTTTCCCTAAATTCCCCTTTGTTAAACACCTATCTCACCCTAATTCCATGAAATTTACCTCGATTTAGAGTTTTTTAAACTGATGAATTACCCCTTTCTTTTCTTTTTGTTTTTTTATCTTTTCTTTTTTTAAGGGTAAGAAAAGTCATAGATTTTAATTCACAGATTGTTTTAAAAGTTCACAAATTACTACAAAAAGCTCACTGGTTAGGTTATTTAGCAAGGTAAAGAGTTCTTAAGACAGTAAATTCAAATCTGGGGAGAACAGCACAATTAAGAAAGGGTGGGGGGGGCGGGGGGGGGGGAAGGGACCAGCCAGGAGACAGTGATTGGGCTTAGATTAACATTGATACATTAAAGTATCATTAACAAGTCATTTTTCCTGGTACTCCAGATTACACTGAGGCCGAACAGTGTTATAAAGTTTGTATAAAACTTGTTGTTGAAGTCTTGGAAGAGAGAGAGAGAGAGGAGATAGAGAGGAGAGGGGAGGGGAGGGGAGAGAAGAGGAGAGGGGAAAGGGAAGTGGGGGAGAGGGGGGGAGAGACAGACGGACAGAGACAGAGAAAGACAGAAAGACAGACATAGACAGACATACAGAACAGGGAAAAGACAGAGAAAGAAACAGAGACAGAGAGAGAGAAATGGGGGCGGGGAGACAAAGACAGACACAGACAGCTTGGATCAACATAGGTCTAGAAACTTAGAGGAAAGAGGGGAGAAGGAAAGTGGCAGGGAGGCCAGGAGAGGAAAAGAGATGAAAAACTGTGAGATCCAGCCACATGGAGCTGAGGTCACCATTGTTCCAGAGGAGTAGCCAGAGCTTCTAACTTAGAGAGAGAAAGTTGCAGTCCTGTGAGAATCTGGAGAAGAAAAGGAATTATCACTTTCTTAATACAGATGTTTTATTTTCCCCAGAAATTATTCAAAGAACTGGGATTATTCTCCCCGGGCGAGTGGAGACTCCTAAATGGGCCTGTCCCTTTGGTATAAACTGGGGTACACAGGCTGAACCTATTTCTTAGTAGCTATACTTCACCTATGGCTGAACTTGAAGACATGAATTAGCAAATGAAACAGTACCTTGTATTTTTGTCCTGGGAATTTACCATCACAATTGGATCATAATAAAACACTAATTGATGAAATTTATTTTCCAAATCCCACAAAGTTAACTGTATGTATATGTGTAAAATATACATATGTATATTTTACCAAGATGATAATGTCTAAGATTCTCCAGAAATATATTTGCTACATATACACAATGACTTCATGGAAATAATTGTTATATACTTGTAGTTATGAAAAATTAGTGAATTTTCTTGATTGAATGGTTTAGGCAATCTTACATTCAAATATAAAAGAATAAAGCATTAGTAGAGATTGACTTTGAGATATACTTCAAATATTTGCATAAAAATTACACAAGTATAATCTAAAAATCATTATGGTCATAGAAAATTTGAGGAGCTAGATTTCAAAATGTCAAGACTCAGTGGTGCAGTAGAAAAACATTCCACTTGGAGGGAGGAGAGGAGTTTTGATTCTGGCTTTAAAACTATGTTATCTCCAATAAATTCTTGAGTCTTTTAGAATATCAATATCTTTATTTGCAAAATGGACATCCTTGTATTTTTTTTTTTACTTCTGGCCTTATATAAACATTTTGTGATTGAGATAATAGAGGCAAAAAAAGTAGAAAATCTTTTCTTTTTTTTTAAGGTGAGGGACAATTGGGAGATTCCCTTTAAAATTCTGTTGGGCAGTACCCCAGCAATTTGGACTAACAACTTTCTTGGTAATTTAAAGCCTTAAAGTTTACCATGGCATAAGAGTGATGATGTTACTTTATAAAATCTGATCAGGTCTTAATTAAAACAAAAGAAAATATAAAATGGCATATTTACAGCATTTTGAAAATTTTAAATCCTATAAAAATGATTTTATCCTATTACTCCTCCTGTTCTCACTGCTTAACATGGGGGAAATGGATTAACCCTAAATTTCATTCCTTGAATTGTAACTACTGAAAAACCACTAGTTTTGAAGGCAGGGAAAAATCACTGGTTTATTTATTCAGAACTACTAGAAAGATTAGGTGCTTCTTGTTAAAAATAATGAAAAAGGCAGCTGGGTGGTGCAATGGATAGAGCACTGGCCCTGAAGTCAGGAATACCTGAGTTCAGATCCAGCCTCAGTCACTTAATAATTACCTAGCTGTGTGGCCTTAGACAAGCCACTTAACCCCATTGCCTTGCAAAAAAATTTAAAAATAAATAAACAAACAAACAAATGAAGGAATAGATAGATAGATAGATAGATAGATAGATAGATAGATAGATAGATAGATAGATAGACAGAGAGATGAAATAAAAATAAGGAAAATAGGGACAGTTAGGGAGCATAGTAGATAGAGCACTGCTCTTAGAGTCAAGAGGACATGAGTTCATAAATAAAGTAAATAAGCCTTCATACTTGTAAAAACCTGCTTAAGTGCTTTAAGGCAATAAAGGAAAATCTACATATTAAAGAAAATTATTGAATCTACTTAATGTGTTAATATCACTAATTACATTTAAATCATTTGTATATAAAAGAATATATCTTCATTTTCAATAAATTAAAAACTTTGTGTTAAATTGTTTCAAAATGAAATAGAAGGAAATTTTTAAAAGTAAATATAATCATGTACATGATCTTATTAAATTTTTGTCAAGAACCATAATAGGTAATGTTCTAGGTGACAGAGATTTAGAAGTATTTAAGATAGCCCCTATCTTACAAGAATCTTATACTCTGGAGGGATTATAGGACATATTTATGGAAAAGATAAATTATGCAGTAAAAGTAAATTGAGATATAGTAATATAATGACAATTAAATGCAAGGCAGAGGATATATATATATATGTATACATATATATATAATCTTTTTTTCATATGCACATGTTTATTTTTAAATTAAAAAATGTCCATCCACCCTCCCTTCCCACTCCCCTCCCCTCAGTGGTGAACAGTCAGGTTAGCAGCGTACCTGCATGTTTTGATAAACATGTTTGCATATTAATAATTTTCAGTATGAGGAATTAAAATTAAAAGAAAGAGAGACATAAGAGAATTTTTTTGTTAAGTGTTCAGATTCTGAAAGTTTGGTGGTTTTTTTGGTATGTGTGTTTGTGTTATTTTGTTTTTCTTCCTCTTGATGGAGATACTATAGTCCTTAGCCATACAGTTTAGTCCTTAGCTAATACAGTTGTCCTAAGTCTCTGGACTGCTGAGAGGAGGTGCTTCCATCAGGGTTGTTCATCTCACAGTGTTGTTGATATGTATATTGTTCTTTTGGTTCTACTACCTTCACTCAGCATCAGATCCCCTGTCATTCCATACTTCTCTAGAAACTGACCATTTATAATTTTTTTTATACAAAGTAGTATTCCACAGTACTCATGTACCATAACTTGTTTAACCATTCCCCACCAATTGATGGGTATCCCTTCAATTTCCAATTTGGTACCTCTACAAAAAGAGCTGCTATGAATGTTTTGGAACTTGTAGGCATTTTCCCAATTTTTATAATTTTTTAATTATATAGACGTAGAATTAGAATTTCTGGGTCAAAGGGTATGTACAGCCTTATTGCCCTTTGGGCCTAGTTCCATACTGCTCTCCAGAAAGGTTGAATCTGTTTAGAATTACACCAGCAAAGCATCAAAGTCCAAATTTCCCACAGCCTCTCCAACATTGATCATTTTCCCTTTTCTCATCTTGGACAATGTGATAGGTGTGAGATGATACGTCATTGTTGTTTTAATTTACATTTCTCTAATTAATAATGATATGGAACATTTTTTCATATGATTCTATATAGTTTTAGTTACTTTATTTGAAACTCTCTGTTCATATTGAGAATGATTTGTGACCTTATAAATTTGATGACATTCTCAATATATTATAGAAATAAGACCTTTATCAGAACTCCTAAGTTTTGGAAATTGTTTCCCAACATTCTGGTTTTCTTGTAATTTTGGGAGCATTGATTGTATTAGTGTAAAATCTTTTTTAATTTAATATAGTCAAAATCACTCATTTTATAGTTTATAATGTGCTCTAATTTTTGTTTGATCATAAATTTATCCCTTTTGCATAGATCTGGTTGATAGAGTATTTCTTGGTCTATTAATTTATTTATGGTATCACTCTTTATACCTAAATCCTGTACCCATTTTGACCTAAATTTGGTATAGGGGGTAAGATGTGCATTTATGCCTAGTTTTTGCTATACTATTTTCCAGTTTTCCCAACAATGATAGTCAAATAGTGAGTTCTTATCCCAGAACCTTATGTCTTTGGGTTTGACAAATAGTAGATTTCTATAATCATTTACTGCAACTTCTTTTGAACCTATAATAATCCACTGATCTATTATTCTAGTTTTAAATTATTTTTATTTTTTTGAATTTTACAATTTTCGCCAAATCTCGCTTCCCTCCCCACAAAAGGCAATCTGATAGTCTTTACATTGTTTCAGTGCTATGTGACTGATCAAAATTGAACATGTTGAGAGAAAAATCATATCCTAAAGGGAAAAAAATATAAGAAATAGCAAAAATACACAATAAGAAAACTTTTTTTCAATTAAAGGTAATAGTCTTTGGTCTTTCTTTAAACTCCACAATTTTTTATTTGGTTACAGATGGCATTCTCCATTGCAGATACCCTACAATTGTCCCTGATTGTTGCACTGATGAAATGAGCAAATCCATTATGATTGATCAAAAGCCCCATGTTGCTGTTATGATGTAAAGTGTTCTTCTGGTTCTGTTCATCTGGCTCAGCATCAGTTCATGTAAATCCCTGCAGTCTTTTCTGAATTCCCATCTCTGCTGGTTTCTAATAGAACAATAGTGTTCTATAACATATATGTATCACAAATTATTCAGCCATTCCCCAGTTGATGGATATTCACTCAATTTCCCATTCTTTGTCACCACAAACAGAGCTGCTTTGAATATTTTTGGACAAGTGATATTTTTACCCTTTTTGATGATCTCTTCAGGGTATAGAACTAATAGTGGTATTTCTGGATCAAAGGGCATCATTTTTACTGCCCTTTGACTGTTATTCCAAATTATTCTCCAGAAAGGTTGGATGAATTCACAGCTCCAGCAACAATGTATTAGCGTCCCAGATTTCCCACATCCATTCCAACATTGATCGTTGTTCTTTTTGAGCATATTGCCCAATCAGAGATGTGAGTTGGTACCTCAGAGATGCTTTAATTTGCATTTCTCTAATAAGTAATGATTTAGAGAAATTTTTCTTATGACTATGAATATCTTGGAATTCCTTATCTGTAAATTACCTCCACATATTCTTTGACCATATGTCAATTGGGAATGGCTTGTTTTTTTTTTTAATAAGTTTGCTCAGTTCTCTATATATTTTAGAAATGAATCCTTTGTCAGAAATACTAGCTGTAAAAATTGTTTCCCAATTTGCTACATTTCTTTTGAACTTTTTAATTTAATGAAATTAAAATTATCTAATTTGTTTTTAATGACATTCTCCATCTCTTCTTTGGTCATAAACTGTTTCCCTTTCTATAGATCTGAGAGGTAAACTATTCCTTGATCACATAGTTTGCTTATAATATTGTCTTTTATGTGTAAACCCTGTACTGATTTTGATTGTATCTTGGTATAGGGTGAGAGATGTTGGTCTAATCCAAGTTTCTGTCATACTAACTTCCAATTTTCCCACAGTTTTTATCAAAGAGAGAGTTTTTTATCCCAGAAGCTGGACTCTGGGTTTATCAAAAAGCAGATTACTATAAGCATTTCCTACTATCTCTTTTGCACCTACTATATTCCACTGATCCACCACTCTATTTCTTAACCAATACCAGACAGTTTTGATGACTGATGCTTTATAACATAATTTTAGTTTTCATAGAGCTAAACCACCTTCTTTCGCACTTTTTTCTCATTAAATCCCTGGCAATTCTTGACTTTTTATTTCTCCATAGTAATTTACTTACAGTTTTTTTTTCCTACCTTCTTTAAGTAACTTTTTTTGGTATTTTGATTGGTAGGGTACTAAATAAGTAGTTTAACTTAGGTACAATTTTCATTTTTATTATATTAGCTCAGCCTATCTATGAGCAGTTGATATTTGCCCATTTATTTAAATCTGATTTTATTTGTTTGAGAAGTGTTTTGTAGATGTTTCCATGGTCTCTGAGACTGCGTTGGCAGGTAGACTCACAAGTATTTTATATTTTCTGAAGTTACTTTGAATAGGATTTCTCTTTCTATCTCTTTCTGCTGTATCTTGTTAGTCATATATAGAAATGCTGAAGATTTATAAGGTTTAGTTTTTTATCCTGTGACTTTGTTATAACTGATAATTGTTTCTAGTAGCTTCTTAGATGATTTTTTTAGGATTCTCTAGGTATACTATTATTATGTCATCTGCAAAAATTGTGAGTTTTGTTTCTTCCTTCCCTAGTCTAATTCCTTAAATTTCTTTTTCTTCTCTTATTGCTGAAGCTAACATTTCTAACACAATATTGAATAGTAGTGGTGATAACTGTTATCCTTGTTTCACTCCTGATCTTATTTGGAATGCATCTAGCTTATCCCAATTGCATATAATGCTTTCTGATTATTTCAGAGAGATACTGCTAATCATTCTAAAGAGAAATCCATTTATTACTATGTTCTCCAGTGTTTTTAGTAGGAATGGGTGCTGTATTTTGTGAAATTTTTCAGCATTTATTGAGATAATCATATTATTTCTGATAATTTTTTATTGATATAGTTAATGAAACTAACAGTTTTCTGTGGGGGTCCAGCCTCCGTGGGGTCCTTGGAACTTGATAGGAGGGATAGAGTAGGCGAAATGAGTTGAGTCAACAAGTGGGTAAAGGCAGGAGCAGGTTGACTGACTGTCAGCTGCTTAGATTTATTTTTTTAGTCTTAGAATCATATGAAACAAGCAAACTAAAATTATTTCCTTGGTTACAAAAGTATACAATTTTCATCATTAATCACATAGTTCATATGGTTACAAGTTTGACCATGTAGTGGTTACAAGTGTGATTATCAATCATGTAATTAATTTTCTTGTCCCTGCTCAGACCGTGATGACCTCAACCTGCCTGTTGCCTAGTTTGTTGCTGCATAGTAAAGTTATTGATTAAACAGAACTTTCCTTAGAATAATCTTTGATATAATTTTTTAATGGAATGCTTCTATGTTTTTGTACCACATATGTAATGTTTTCGATATGCTCCCTTGACAACCTATAGTGAGGGTAGCTATGTTTGTCCACCTGTCCGTTGACTCCTTCAATAACTAATTTTCCTTTCAGCCCTTGTTGGTAGATGCTACGGTTTCTATGACTTTTTATTCTTTGCCAATAAACTAAGGCTGAGTTCACATATTGGTTACCTATACTAACTATTCTCTCACCATTTTTATCATATATTCTTGTGTATGATAAGGGGGGGGGGACTGTTAATTTCCCTGGAATTCTATCTGACCCATCTTCTATCTGGTTTCCCTATATATCTATTCTGAAATCTCCCTAGAACTCCCAGTACTGTGTCTTCCAAAGATTTCATAATGCTGAAGCCTTTTGTATGTCTCAGGGAGAGGCAGTCCTGTTAAATTTGGACAGAGTTCACAATCTGTTTTATTCAAGGAATTTCTCTGAAATCCTTCCTTTATAGTCATTCCACTGTTAGGATGAGTAAGTTTTGCAATCAATAATAGACCTATAAATATGGGTATACATGGAATCCCTATATATATTGAAGAAGGAAATGTTGTTCCATCAGGCAGTGTGACTGCTCTGAGTCTTCTTGCCACGACTGTGTCAAACAGCTTAGAGACCCTGGCTCCCAACAGTTTTCCTGATACTGAAACAACCCTTCATTCCTTGGATAAATCCTTCTTTGTCATAGTGTATTATCCTAGTGAAAATTTGCTGTCAATGCTTTGCTTAGATTTTATTCAAGATTTTTGCATCTATATTCATTAGAGAGATAGGTCTAGAATTTTCTTTTTCTGTTTTGTCTCTTCCTAGTTTAGGTTATCAGCAACATATTGCTGTCATAGAACGAGTTAGGCAGGATTCTGTCTTCACTAATTTTTCCAAAGAGTTTATAAAACTTGGAATCAATTGTTCCTTAAATGTTTGATAGTATTCATTTGTGAATCCTACTGGACCTTGAGATTTTTCTTATGGAGTTGAATAATCGTTTGTTGAATTTCAGTTTAGTTCATTAATTTCTTCTTTCTCTAATTTATTCATGTACATTTAAAGATATAATATATCCCCTGGGAACTGCCTTGGCTGTATCCCAAAAGTTTTGGTATGTTGCGCCATTATTATCATTATTTAGAATGGAATCATTAATTTTTCTATAATTTGCTTTTTGATCCACTCATTTTATAAAATGAATTTATTTAGCTTCCAATTAGTTTTAAGTCCATCTCTCCCTGGCCCATTATTGCATGTGATTTTTTATTGCATAATGATCTGAGAAGGATCCATTCAAATGTCTTTCAAAAATTGATTATAAGGTTTTTATGCCCTAGTACATGGTCAATTTTTAATGTAAGTGCCATGTACTGCCGGAAAAAAAATAAGTATATTCCTTTCTATCCCCATTCAATTTCCTCCAAATATGTATCAGGTCTAGTTTTCTAACATTCTATTTACCCCTTAAATTTTTTATTGTTTATTTTATGGTCGAATGAATCTAAATCAGAGAGCAGGCAGTTGAGTCCTCCCACCAGTAGAGTTTTGCTGTAACTCCTTCAACTACTTCTCTCAGAATTTGGATGCTAGACCACTTGTTATATGCATATTTAGCATTGAAATTGCTTCATTGACTATTGGTACCTTTTAAGAGATAGTTTCCTTCCTTATCTCTTTTAATGAGACCTGTTTTTGTAGCTACTTTTTTCTGAGATAAAGATTGCTTCCCCTGCCTTTTTCACTTCAGTTGAAGCAAAATATATTTTTCTACAGTCTTTTAGATTTACTCTATATGTAGCTTTCTTCTAATAAGTTTCTTATAAGCAGCATATTGTAGGATTCTGGTTTTAAATCTACTCTGCTATTCACTTACATTTTTATGGGAGGGTTCATCCCATTTTCATTCAAAATTATGGTTGCTAACTCTTTATTGCCCTCCATGCTATCTTATTTCTCTTTCTATTTTCCCCTTTTTACATTTTATGCATATTCCTCATCATTTTGTTTCTGAATACCACCACCGTCAATATAATTATCTCCTTATATTCCAACCCCCTCCCCTTTTCTTCCCCTTTCCTTTTGTCCCTTCTTCCTTCCCTTCTTTCTATTAGTTCCTCTTTTCCTTCCCACTTCCCCTTTTCCCTTTTAATACTTGAAAGGTAAGATAAGTTTCTTAATTTAACTGAGTGTGTGTATGTTAACTTTAAGTCGAATCTAATGAGAGTAAGATTCTGGTGGTTCTCATCTCCTCCCTTCTTTCCCTCTATTGCAATAGGTCCTTTGTACCTCTTAATGTAATGTGATTTACCCCACTCAATAACCTCTATCCTCCTGTCTCTTTACTGCCCCCCCTTTTAAGGTGATATCATTTTTAAATCATTCTATCAGAGTCATGGATAAGTCATGAGTTTCCATCACTTTTGTAACAGAGTTACAATTTTAAAGAGTTATGAGAAACTCCCAGGTGTGGATATTCATCTTATTGGGTAGTAGTATTTTTCTTTTCCCTTTTTCAAACCTTTTCATGTGCCTCTTGAGTCTCCTGTTTGAAGAAAATTTTCTACTTAGCTCTGGTCTTTTCAAGAGGAAAAGTTGGAAATCTCCTATTTCATTAAATTTCCATCTTTTCCCCAGAAGAGAATGTTCAGTTTTGCTGGATAGTAAATTCTTGGCTGCATTCCAAACTCACTTGCACTTCAGAATAATACATTCTAAGCACTTCCATCCCTTAATGTAGATGCACCCAGGTCCTGTATAATCCTTCCTGTGGCTCCTTGGTATCTAAATTGTTTCTTTCTGGCTGTTTGTAGAACTTTCTCTTATCTGATAGATCTGGAATTTGGCCACAATATTTCTTGGTGTTTTCATTTGGGATCCTTTCAGGAAGGGGATCAATGTATTCTTTCAGTAACTATTTTGCCCTCTGGTTCCATGATATCAGGGCAATTTTCTATCACTTAATCCTGTAATGCTGAGTCCAGGCTTTTTTCCTCTTTAATGTTCTCATGAAGCCCAAATTATTCTTAAATTGTGTCCTCTTTGTCTATTGTTGAGGTCTATTGCCGATGAGATATTTTACATCTTCTATCTTTTGGATTTTTTGGTTTTGTTCAACAGATTCTTGTTGTTTCATGAAGTCATTAGTTTCCACAGATTCCATTCTTTTTTTTTTTTAAAGAATTTTCTTCATTTATCTTTTGTAACCCCTTTTCCAATTGGTCAATTCTATTTTTGAAGGAGTTTTCCATTTAGTCAATTGAGGTTTAGAATTATTTTCTTTTTGCATTTGTCCAATTGTATTTTCTAAGGATTTGTGTTTTTGTTGCATGGTGTTAATTTTCTCTTCAGTCTCTTTTCCCAATTTTTCCATTTGACTTTTTAAATTCTTTCTTGATCTCTTCTAATAAGTCTTTCTGGGCTGGAGGCCAATCAGTATTCTCCTCAGAAGTTCTAGCTCTCTCTGAGTTAGGGTTTTTGTCTTCTAGGTAGCTATCACTGGACTGCCGATTTTCACTAACTTTCTTCATTTTCCTAGGATCTTGCGTTGTGTGGGGAGGACAGGTTCACAGACCTTTGGTTTTAAAAACCCCAGAGGATTTATTCACTGGGCTTAGTAACTCCAAGTGAGTTGACCAGTAGGGGATTCTGGTTGTTTTCTCTAGAGTGTCTGTGACCTTGATTTAAAGCCCACTTCCTAGGCGAGGAGAGTGGGGAGAGTAGCAGGGTCTGAATTCTCCTTGGACAATGTGGACTGGATCCTTGGGCTATTTATTTACTCTTATTATTCACTGGGTTCTGAGAGAGAGATCCCTTGCCTACTCCTGAGCCTGGGAGGGAGTGGGGGAGGTTGTTACTGTGTTTGCTCAGTGAAGAGTCCCTTTATTTGAAAGGGTTTGGAGGGGGAGGGGGCTCATCTGGAAATATGGGGACTCCACTGAAAATACAGGGCATGCAGCCCTGGTCTTCCTGGGCAGCAGAGCTGAAGAGATTGATTTCCACCCATTGTGTGGGAGCTCTCCCAACCCCTGTGCTGTTTTCTTGACTCCTCCCAAAGCTAAATTTCCAAGGCTGTTCTGAGGTTAGTCCTGGGTCTCACCCCACCATCCCTGTGCTGGCTCTCTGCCCCTGACTCACACTCTTTCCTCTGAGGCAGACCTTGTTGGTAAATGTTCTTCTCCTTTGCTCTTTCTGGATTTTGTGGATTTGAATTCTGTTAAGAGGTTTGAATTACATTAATTCTGATGGAAAACCAGGAGACCTTAGGCCAGTGCCTGGCTTCTCTACACCATCTTGGCCAAAAGTCTGAAAAATCTATTTCTCTAATTCTTAACCAGTACCATGCAGTTTTGATGACTGCCACTTTTTAGTATAGTTTTAGATTTGGTAGAGCTAGGTCACCTTCCTTTATCTTTTTTTTTTTGTCAGTTCTCTTGCTATTCTTGGCCTTTTGTTGCTCCAGATGAATTTTATTACTATTTTTTTTGCTCTGTAAAGTAGTTATTTGTTAGTTTGATTTGTATGGCACTGAATAAGTAATTTAATTTGGGTAGAATTGTCCTTTTTATTATATTAGCTCAACCCATCCATGGGTATTTGACATTTTTCTAATTATTTAGGTCTGACTTTATTTGAGTGAGAAGTGTTTTATAATTGTATTCATACAGTTTCTGATTTTGTCTTGGGAGGTAGGTTCCCAAGTATTTAATATTGTCTATAGTTATTTTAAATGAAATTTCTCTTTTTATCTTTTGCTCTTGGGTTTTGTTGTTCATATATAGAAATGCTGATGATTTATGAGGGTTTACTTTATATCCTCCTAATTTACCTAATTTAATAATTATTTCATAGAGTTTTCAAGATGTTTTTCTTGCTTTCTCTTAGGATACCATTCTGATTCTTTAATTTCTTTTTCTTCTCTTATTGCTACTGCTAGTATTTCTAATACTATATTGAATAGTAATAGTAATAATGGATAACCTTGTTTCAGTCCTGATTTTATTGAAAGTGCTCTGAGTTTATTCCATTTACATATAATATTTGTTGATGGCATTAGATAGCTACTACATATTATTTTAAGGAAAATTCCATTCTTTTTAAGGATAAGTCCTAAACTTTCATGTGTTTTACACAGGAATGGATGCAGTTATTTGATCAAAGGCTTTTTCAGCATCTATTGAGATAATCTTATGATTTCTATTGGTGTTGCTACTGATATTTTTAATTATGTTGAGTGTTTTCTTAATGTTGAACCATCCCTGCCTACCTGAAATAAATACTTCCTAATCATGGTGGATTATCCAAGTAATAACTTGCTGGAGTCTTATTGCTAAAATTTTATTTAAGATTTTTGCATCAATATTCATTTTCCTGGTTTAGGTATCTGCACCATGTCGGTATCATAAAAGGAGTTTGGCAGAACTCCTTCCTCTCTTATTTTTTAAATAGTTTATGTAGAATAGTAATTAATTGTTCTTTAAATCTTTGGTAGATTTCACTTATAAATCCAACTGCACCTGGAAACTTTTTCTGAGGAAATTTATTGATGGCTTCTTCAATTTCTTTTTCTGAAATGGGGTAATTTAAGTACATTACATCCTCTTCTTTTATGCTTGTCAGTTTTCATCCATTTCACTCAGGTTATCCAATTTATTGACATACAGCTCAGCAAAGTAACCCTGAATTACCTCTTTAATGTCCTCATTGGTGGTTAGTTCACCCTTTTCATTTTTGATACTGATAATTTGGATATCCACTTTCTTTTTAAAAAAATAATCAGATTAATCAAAGGTTTATCTATTTTATTGACTTTATCATAAAACCAACTCAGTTCTATTCATGAACTCTGGTTTTCTTACTTTCAATTTTATTAATCACTTTCCCTTAATTATCAGAATTTCCAATTTGTTATTTAATTGAGAATCTTTAATTTGTTCTTTTTCTAGCTTTTTTAGTTGCATACCCAATTCACTGATTTCCTCTTTCTCTTTTTTTTAATTATATAGAGATATATTTTATTCATTTAGAGACATAAAGATTCAAAACTACCTTGGTTGTATCCCATAAATTTTGGTATTATGTCTAATAGTAACATATTCTTGGATTCAATTATTGATTATTTCTATTATTTGTTAATTGATTCATCATTATTTTAAGTAGTCATTTAATTTCCAATTAGTTTTTGATTTATCTTTCCATGACAGCTTATTACAAGTAACTTTTATTGCATCATTGTCTGAGAATTATGCATTTATTATTTCAGTCTTTCAAAATTTGTTTATAATTTTTGGTGCTCTAGTAGATAGTCAATTTTGTTGTAGCTTCCATGTACTGCTAAGAAAAAAGTTTATTTTTTTCTATCCCCCTTAAGTTTTCTCCAGAAGTCTATAATATCTGTGTTACCTAAGATTTCATTCACCTTCTTAACTTTCTTCTTGTTTATTTTTTTGTAAGATATATCTAGTTCTGAGAGAGTGAGATTGAGTTCTCCCATTATTAATGTTTTGCTGTTTTTGTCTCCTTGAAATTCACTCAGATTTTCCTCTAAGAATTTGGGTGATATACCACTGGGTGCATACATGTTTAGTAATGATATAGCCTCATTACCAATGGTGCCTTTTAAGAAGATGTAGCTGCCTTCCTTATCCCTTGTAATGAGATTGATTTTTGCTTTTACTTTATCTGAGATTAGGATCACTACCACAGGTTTTTTTTTCCCTTCAGTTGAGGCATAATATATTTTGCTCCAACCTTGTACCTCTTCTCTGTTTGTATCTCCCTGCTTCAAATGTGTTTCTTACAAACAATATATTGTAGGATTCTGGTTTTAAATCCCTGCTGCTATCTGCTTCCCTTTTATGGGACAGTTCATCCCATTCACATTTGCTCTTCAAATTATTTATCCCTCCATGTTATCTTTCATATTTTTCTCTTTCCTTTTCACTTATTCCTCCTCACCAAAATTTTACTAGCTTTCCCCTTTAACTTTTCTTCTAAAAATTAAACTTACAGTTTATTTTTACTTATACCTTTGCCTTCCCTTCTTCCCTTATCTTTCCCTTTCCAGGTGCCCCCCTTTTCTGTAGATTAGATTTTTAAATCCAAGTGAGAATGTGTCTTATTCTCGCTTTCTCTGGGTTTAATCTATTGCATAGAATTTACTCAGCATTCACATTCTCCCTTCTTTCCCTCTACAATTATAAATCTTTGTCCCTCTTTCCTTGCTGTTATTTATTGCTCTAATACTATTAATCAAGTATCATCTCTCACAGTTTGATTATTAGGTTCCTTGATAAACTCATGTTGTTATCAAAGTATTGTCACTGATTGTTTGCTTGATAAGCAAGTATTGACTCAAATTGCCTCAAATTATAATTATAATCATTTAATATTTTACATTACTCCCTTTTCAAGTACACACAATCCTCTTCATGAGCCAAATTCTCATCCAAAGTCATATTATTTCTTGAGCTATTTGTGCCATTCCTCCAGACCTATTAATTCTCACACATTACCCCCCTCCCTTTCCCCCACCCAGTGTCAGGGTACTTAACATCTTGTTAAATGAAGCAGTCTATTTTCTTTCACAATTTACCCCAGCCCCTCTCCACCCAGTGTACTTAATGCTTTGTTTAGTGAAGTAAGGCCTATTCTCTCTGTCACTTTAGCTCTGTCCCTCTCCACCCAGGGTATTTATCCCCAGTTAAGTGAAGCAAGACCCTGATCTAATTAACTACAAGAATTTTAAAGATACTAAATACTGGGAATCTCTAAGGGTCTCACCTGAGAACTTTACAAATGATTGTAAGTTATGGGAGATACTGACTCAGGACCTTGCAGTTTATGATGTTCTCATTACACTATTTGCTAAGCACAGTAGAATTAAAGTGGGTCAAAGGATAATGAAACACTTGAGTTGAAAGTTAACACCTCAGCTTTTCCCTGGGGGCTTTTCTTCTGAAACAGAGTGATATTATCTTGGACCTCTTCAATGAAGAGATAAGACTTACCAGTATCCTTTAAGTTTATTGTCTTCAATTATATTCTAACATTTAATTATCTTAAGGGAAGTAAAGTTATAAAGAATTAGAAGTGGTATATAAAATTTGATGGTCTTGACCAACATTTGTTTTGTTTTGTTTTGTTTTTCCTTCTCCTTTTAATTTACTTTTACATACCTTTCTTGAGTCATGTGATTGCATTCTTTGTTCACTTATGATTTTTGTGTCAGGAAATTCTGAAAGTCCTCTATTTTGTTGAACACTCATACTTTTCCCTGACAATTTATGCTGAATTTTGCAGGTTAATTCATTCTGGGTTGTAATCCTATGTCCTATGTTCTGTGAAAAATGCTATTGCAATTCTTCTGATCTTTCATTTTTGAGGTCCATGGGTTCTGTGTGAGTCTTATTTTGGTTCCTTTTTGTTTAAATTTTCTTTTTTCTGCTTGCAATATGCTCTCCTTTATTTGAGGGTTCTGGAATTTGGCTATTACAGCCCTTGGAATTTTTGAACTGGAGTCTCTTTCTGTAGGATTTCTATGGATTCTTTCAATGGTTATATTTATTATCATGTTTAGTGGATTTGACCAGTTTTCCCTTATGATTTCCTGCATGATGCTTTACAGGTTCTCTTTTTGATCCAGTCATCCTGGTAGTCCCTGGACTCTCTCCTACCTCCTGGACTTTATTTCCCCTTTTCCCCCAAAGAGTAAGACCTTCACTGAAGATCCTCCATGCTGTCTACAGTTGAAAACTTCTTTGAATCTTCTCTTTTTCTTGGTGGTAACTGCAGTTTAAATGTTAGAGTAGAACTCCAGGTGTATGTTATCTTCACTACTCCCTGGAAGTTTCCCAAGGCAGAGGGTTTGAATCCCCAGTCTGCTAACTATTAAATTTGAGAGAATTCACTTAATTACACTATTACAGTTTGGTATCTCAGCTGTAACATAAGAAAGAAGGATTATATGATCTCTGGGGCCCCTGAAAAATTAAATGTATGATCCAGTCAGTAGTCCAATCCAATCCAAAAGCATAAATCCATACAAGCAACTGTGTTTGGTCTTGGAGATAAAAAAAAGTTTAAATTAAAAAACACTTTACCTCACAGAGTTTGAATTCTACTGAAAATAATAGATGTTGAAGATTTTTTTTTATTTTGCTAAAAGAGGGAAGAAATATAATTTATGATAGAACTTAGTTCTATCTTAGTAAATGATAGGAAAGCTGCATATGAAGAGACTATTTGTTGTATACATTCTCTTTCTTTAACATACAGACTCACTTATTAGAAGATTAAATTTTGTGACAAAAGCTTTGAGAACGTTTAGGAATAGTGAGACAAAAAAAATTTCATTGACTTTAAATTTCCTTCATATTATCATAAGGATTTGGTAGGGCATTCTATTTTTTGTCATTTAATATCCAGACAAGAATATTTATATTACAGATCATACAACATAAAATGTTCAATGACAGGCTTAGATATTTTATTAAAAAATGTTAAATTTCCCCTTAGTATCTTAAGTAGCATAAGTCTTTTGTGAATCTATTATTCCCTTTACTAATTTAAAGAATTCAAATAAGGTATTTTCCATTTTTTCCCCATGTAGGAAGCTTAGGAGCTTCACTTAGTAAATATTAAGCAAGATGTAGCCAACCCAAACTTTAAGTGGGAGAAAAAAACACTGCAATTTTAAAGAGATCTGAAATAGGTAAGATTTTAAAATCTCATAAAAAAACAAACTTCTATGACCAAATGTGAGTATAGATAAGATGCTTGTCTTAATGAACAATGTTATAAAATTATCTCCAAATTGAAACTTTTGAGATAATCATGTTCTAAAAATGGTATAATTTAATTCATTAAACATTTATTAATATTTATCAAGGAACTGACCATGGGAACAATATTCTATTCTAAGTCATATTGATACAAACAGAAAAATTAAATACCTACCCATAAGATGATTTCTAGTTTGTGGGGTGAGGAGGAGTTTTGGGGAAGGAGGCAGTTATTAAAAAACAAAGAGTTACAGGGAAAGTCTACTAAAAATGGGACAAGAAGAAAGGTGTGGTATAGAAGGATATACCTTAGCTGAACTTTTGATAAAAGAGTCAGAATGAGATAGGTAGACATCTCAGCTATAAATTTCCACTTTATAAAGATAGATAGGCAAGAAATATTATATTTTCCCCAATGTTCAATTGCATAGAATACTGTATACAAGAACCAATTTCAAAAGTAAAGTAATATGAAATCTGGCCTCAGAAACATACCAGTTATGTGACTCCAATGGGGTTAAGTGACTTGTCCAAGGTCACACAGCTAAGCAATTATTAAATGTCTGAGATCAGATTTGAACTCAGGTCCTCCTAATTCCAGGGCAGATAATATATCCACTGCCCCAGCTAGCTGCCCCCAATCAGAAATATTCTTAAGAAATTTATAGTTAATTCTATTTTAGTTTTTTCAAAGAAATTTTTGAGCAAGATATTATGAAATCAATTTAACGAATTGTTAAATTGTGTGAAGTTAATTTTTCACCTAAGTCACATTGGTAGTTACTGACAAAATTAAAAAAGATAACTAAAAAAGACAATTAATGAATGGTCATTCTCCAAAATTTAAGCAATATTTTAATTTCTGAAGGAATTTTAAAAGCATATTCTTTTACTTTTCAATAATTATAATTTTCATATATAACTTTCACTGAATTTTTGAAATATTGATGTGGCCATCATAGTACAAAGTTTTATAAAACTTCCTTTGAAAATTAGGGGAAAAGGACATTAGACAGAAAAGCAATAAAAGAAAGAAATGAATGACAAAATAAGGAAAAGGGAGTATTTTAGAAACCAGCAGGGCAAAATTGAAAACATTTCAGCAAAAGTACTTTTTTACTGTTATTACTAATTGGCGTATTAGTGGCACCATTATAAATTGTGCATTAAGTATTATAAACAACAAAGTTCTCTAAGAAAAATTTAGCATAGACTTTTATGAAGATTAGTCATTACATCATACTTTCCTGCCCTTTTAACATTTAAAATTCTCACCAAGAGTCTCATTCTCTCAACTATAAACATATTTAGCAATCCTCTTTTATTGTTCCAGGCAGTATGAAAGCCATTCTCATTTAAAATCCATGAGGAATATGATTCAAACTTTAGCTTTGAAATTGCTTCCATATTAAGACAAGCTCCTGGGACAGGACTGTCTTTAAATGCCAATCTTTTATTTATTTATTTTTGTTTTTTCTCTGCCTTTGATGAACCATTCCTCATGTTCATTTCAATGAGTAATAATGTCAGAGTGATCAAAACAAGAGTTTCAATTCCAAACATATCCCTAGAGATCACATCAATATAAAAGTAATTTGCTATCTAGATAGGTTTTGAATTGCCACTTTCTTAGGGTTTGGTTAGATTTTAATATAAAAAAATATTGAAGGCAAATAGTATAGCAATCATTATTTTGGTCCCACAGCAGTCAAATGCATTACATGATACATTTTTTTTGTCAAATGTCTCTAAAATGCAAGACCCAAAGTCTACCCAAAGACAAATACCTATACCCAACTTTTTACAATATAGTTTCATCATGATTTTTTTCTCAGTATTCAAGTTATTGGAATATAGGTCTCAGAACAAAAATAATTATTTTAACATGGCATTTCAAGACAAATTTAAGTTGAAGAAAAAGGAAACAGGGAAAAATTGATAAGGAGAATTAGAGAATTTTGAATTTGTTATGAAAAATAGAGATTAAAATATATGTGAAGGAAATTTGGGAGCATTGACAGGAAGAAAAAAGTAGAAATCAGAAAAGTTGAAATAAGAGAAATACTAGAATTACTCAAGTTGAAGATGAACTACAAGCAGGACATTCAGATCAAAGATTTAGGAAAAAGTGAAATATGAATCATAACTGAAACAGGTGAAGAAGAAATTGGTATAACATGGCAAAGAAAACTTTGCTGTCAATGTACTACCCATAGGAGGAGAATGACAAGTCCTGAGAACACCTCCAAAGTTATTTTCCCTAAGTGATGTTCAGTAACTAACAGCAAGAATGCAAATATATGAGAATTATGCCTCTGACAATGATGAAAAATGGAATAACTTTGAAGTGACTTAAAAAAAACTTACTTATACTTTTAATTCTGTCATGGTCAATTACTAATCCATGCTCAGTCTTCAGACAAAACAACATTGAAAGTTTTAAGAAGTATAATCAATATAAAATACATATTAGATTCAAGATTCAGAATGAGATCTACATATGTATCTTATTTCTCTTTCTCTCTGTCTATATGCACACACACATACCATCATGAGGTAATTTGCTTTAACAAATGAATTTGTTTTTCTTTGAATTCTCTTTTCAGTGAGACGGGTATTGGAGTGATGGAAAGTTAATTTTTGCTATTTTTTTAAATGATACTAGACATTATATATCTAATGTGTTAAATTCGCTTTCACATAAGGTTACCATATTATTATTTTTACTTAACTTCTTTATTTTGTTTCAAAAGACTTTCACAAATGGAGATTCTGTAGATGCAAACACAAACGCATATCCATAAAACTTCAAGGAGAAAAATTAGAGAGATGAGTACAAGGGTTTCAAGGAAGATCTCTATTATTATTGTGAGTGTGTGTGCATATGTGTGTGTTCGGTAGAATGTGTTTCATTAAAATTATAATAAAATATAAAACAAAATAAAGATGGAATAGAAGAAAGACATGGATTGAAATAGGATTCTTATAGTTGATGTAATATAACGGAGAGGCAGAGGACTGAAGAGAAAGCATGTATGAAAAGGTGGCATAGAAGAGAAAGGAAAAGGGGAACATGAAATACTTAAAAGTAAGGAAGAGCCATGAACTTATAAAAGAAGGAGTAAGACCCCTATAGGGAAAAAAAAACAATATTTTTTACTCACAGAAATGATAATGTGACTCTATAGATGTCAATGAGAAAGAAAGACAACAGAATAAAGGGCAGAAAAAAGTAAAACCCCAGAGGTGGCATTCTGATTGAGGGTATCAAAGTATCTCTGTTAACATGCTATTGACCATAGGAATGTCTACTATCTTCTGAAAGCTGCGATACAGGATTTGAAGGAGAATCCTTAAAGGATTTTCATAATTGATAGTTATTGCCTACTTCTGGAGTTACTAATGGGAACAAATAATAGAATGAGAATATGGAAAGCATTGTCACAAATCGTGAAAAGTTTGGCTGCAAATCAAAGACCATACAATAATAAGTTGTGTTTTCATCACTGCTTTAAAGAGATTTAAGACTTTCCATTGAGAAAGAAAGATTTATGGAATGAATAGCAGAAAAGTTTGAAAGAATATAATAAAACTACATTTGGATTTGGGGTGCATGCACTAAAGTAAAGAAATTATAAACCCTGAATTAGACATAAACCAAAGGAAATCTGAGTGTAAAAATTATTTATTTAGCATCTATTATTTTCAAATATATATTTCTGTAAGTCAAAATATGTGTGTGATGGAATAGACAATATTATTAATGTACTTTCTACCTCTATGAAATTATGTGGAAGAAAAAGGTAAATACATGCATCAGGATTAGCACAATAAATTTATATTCAAATTATATATATATATATATATATATTTCCATAATAAAGGATGAAATTCATTCAATGAATGAATTATTTGGTATGAAGGAAAAAAAAATTACCATATTAATTTATAGGAGCACATACAAATTTCTAAAAGAAGCTTGTTTTCAAAAATTCTTCTATGTTTTTCAGTGATAGTGCAAAAATAATTCTTTTTTCTCTAAAGAAAGACCTGCACATCACAGATATAAAGAGTTTCTACCAAGAAGGAAATACCTGGAGTTTGGATTTGTTGGAGAACTATATATATTTGTCAGTAGAGGGAGCAGCTTCTCTATGTTCAAAGCACCTATTTAGAAGGTGAAGACCAGGTGATATTTTCTTTTTTTATTTCTCATTTTTTTTAATCTTTTCTTCTCTTTTATTATATAAAATCTTAAGATACTGTCAGGTAAATGTGACAAATTAATTTCAAATGACTTCATGGAAGAAATTCCTCTTCATCTCAATTAAATATGTCTTTGAAATACTGAAATTCCCAAGAAATTAGAAGAGGACTAGGATATTGAGGGAATGTTGAATCATGGATGTATGTATAATTTGTATGCTTAGAAAAGAGTAAAATGATGTGAGCAGGTAATTTGAGGAAATCAAAGAATGTAGAATAAGACAGTTTATCAAAAATCAGTTTTAAAATCTAAAAAAATCCTGAAGCTCAATCTGTAAAGCGACTTAATGATGCACATTTTTGGTAGACCAATGCATTTCTTAACATCTTGGGGGGGGGGGTTCTTACAGAAATAGCACCTTACAAAAAATCAGAAATCAAAATGGTTGCTTGAGACTCAAATAGAAAAATATGTTTTTTTTTAAAAAAGTATTTTTTTAGAAAATAAAACAAAAATCTGGGACAAGAATAACATAAATCTATTAATAATTATTGAAATTCATTTTTGATGAAGTACAAAATTATAAATTTAGTCTTAAAACAATAGACATTTTATTCATGACTGACAATGAAAATTATGCTCCACTGTGATCAGCTTAGTATTGGAACTTAATCTCTGTCGATTTATTGATTTTATACTCCATTTATATGTATAAATTCAGTCAAGGGAATCCTCAGTACATTTATGATGAACAATGGAAAATTCTCATACTAAAATGATTACTGCAAAATGTAGCATAAAGACTGAACAATGATTATAAATCATTCTTCAAATTACAGATAGATAGCATGTACTTTTTTCCTATTTAATATATAGTTTACCCTTTCTAAAGGAGGAACAAAAGGATTATGACTTCTGACTTCTCTATTTCTTCATATTTTTGTTTTTGCTTTATTTTTTCTTTCATCTTTTTTTTTTCACCTAATACTACCAATGCCATAGTTTTATCTAGTTGTTCAAATGGTGAAAGTTCCTTGAGATGAAATTAATGATCTTGTCACCAAGGAGTGGATGATGACAATTCCTAAGACAACTTCCACTTTGATGAAACCTAATTGACTTCATATTTTCTATTTTTATCTTCATAAACTTCTGTGGGCACAAAATGACATGCCCTCATAGATGTGTATCCTCACAGACTTGAAGATCTGGAAGACAGTAAGACTACGAAAAGATATGCTGGACTTCGTGTAAGTAGAGTCATGTTTTTCTCCTGCCTTTCTCTCTTGTTAGCTGTATTATCAATGGTGAGGAAAAATAATTTTAAAATTATATCGATTTATTGTTAACACAAAATTGTAGTGTTCCTTTTTCTGTCAAAAGACTATCCTTCATACCAGCCTTAAAAAAGAAGTTCCAAGGCTTAGAGCACTGGCCTTGGAGTCAGGAGCACCTAAGTTCAAATGCAGCCTCAGACACTTAATAATTACCTAGCTGTATGATCTTGGGCAAGTCACTTAATGCCATTGCCTTGAAAAACAAGAAAAGAAGAAAAATAGAAAACACAAGTAGCTCCTTTCCAAGCAATTCTAGCTAAGGAATGTCATCACATTCATTGACTTTTTCAGCCAACTGCCCTTTAATAATTTTGGGCTATTTCATACCCAGCTTAACCAAGATCTCTCCACAGGAGAATGAGTTTGTGTCTGTGATCCTTTATTAAAACTTGTGGTGATCTGATTTATGAAGGAGAATTAAAGTCAAAGATGCCATAGCAATCAAACTACCAAATAATTATTTTACTGAACTACAAAAAATAGAAACAAAATTCATCTGAAGCAACAAAATGTCAAAAATGGCAAAGGAACAGATGAAAAAAATGTAAAGGAAGTTGACCTAGCTCTATCAAGTCTAAAACTGTACTATAAAGTATAAAATGGAAATTATCAAAACAGTCTGGTATTTGTTAAGAAATGGAATCATGAGGGGCGACTAGGTGGCGTAGTGGAAAGAGCACCAGCCCTGGAGTCAGAAGTACCTGGGTTCAAATCCGGTCTCAGACATTTAATGATTACCTAGCTGTGTGGCCTTGGGCATGCCACTTAACCCCATTTGCCTTGCAAAAACCTAAAAAAAATAGAATTATAGATAAGTGGACTAGAATAGGTTCAAAAAAAGCAGGAAATGACAGCAGTACCTAAATCCAAAAACATTAGCTTCTGGGATAACAACACACTATTTGACAAAAAGTATTGGAAAAACTGGAAACAGTATGGCAAAATCTAGGCATAAATCCACATCTCACACACTATACCAAAATAAAGTCAAATTGGGTACAGGATTTAGACATAAAGGGTGACACCATGAATAAATTAATACACCAAGAAATTCTCTATCAGATCTATGGAAAGGGGAAAACCTTATGACCAAACAAGAAATAGAGTATATTATAAACTTCAAAATGAATGATTTTGACTATATGAAATTAAAAAGTTTCTGCACTAATAAAACCAATGCTGCCAAAATTAGAAGGAAAGCAGAAATCTGGGAAATAATCTTCAAAACTGGCAGCTCTGATAAAGGTCTCTTTTCTAAAATATATATACAGAATTGATTTAAATTTATAAGATTACAATCCATTTCCTTTTGATAGCCAAAGGTTATGAATAGATAGTTTTCAATTAAAAAAATAAAGCTATGTATAATCATATGAAAAAATGCTTCAAATGATTATTGATTAGAGAAATGCAAATTAAAACAATTCAAAATTATCAAATTGACTTATATGAAAAGAAGAGAAAATGATCAATATTGGAGAGGGTGTGGGAGGATTGGGACATTATTGCATTGCTGGTGGAACTGTAAAATGATTCAATGATTCTGGAGAGCAATATGGAACTATGCCCAAAGAACAATAAAACTGTTCATATCCTTTGAACTAACAATTTCAATTTTTGGTCTGTATCCAGAAGGAATGATAAAAAAAAAATGGGAAAAGTCCCACATGTTCCAAAATATTCATATCAGCTCTCTTTGTAGTGGCAAAGAATTGGAAGTTGAGGGGATGCCCATCAATTAGGGAAATAGGTAAACAAGTTATGGTGCATGAATATTATGCTTCTATAAGAAAGCATAAATGGTTGGACTCTAGAGAAGCATAGAATGACTTTTGGGATCTGATGCAGAGTGAAGAGAGTAGAACTAAGAGAACAATGTATAGAACAACAACAATATTTTAAGATGAACAACCCTGATAGAAGCAACTCCTCTCAGCAGTTCAGAGAGCTAGGACAAACATATTAGACCAGCTATGGACAATGTTATCCCCATCTAGAAGAAGAAAAAAACAAAAAAAAGTAAGAAAAACCAGTTCTTCAGAATCTGATGAATATTTTATAAAAATTATCTTTTATGTATCTCTTTCCCTTAATCCTATTTCCTCATATTGAAAATGACTAATATGTAAACATATTTATCAAAAATATGTATGTGCAATACTAACTTCATTGTTCACCACTGAGGGGAGGGGGTTGGGAAGGGAGGGTGGAAGGAAATTTTGTAACTTAAAAATGTACATGTTATATATAGATAAAAAATTAAATAAAAATAAAATAAAATCCTAATTCCTTGTCCCAAAAATGACTAATCTGCAAATATGTTTAACTCAAGTGTGTATGTACAATATTACTATAACTGTTCACTGCTGAGGGGAGGGGGGGTGGGAAGGGAGAGTGGAAGGAAATTTTGTAACTTAAAATTATGTATATGCATATGAAAAACCTTTCATAGCATGTATTTTGAAAAAAAATCAATTAATAAAAGAAGTAAGTCTGGGATAATAAACATGATTTCATATTAAACAAAAATAAAATAAAATCAAAAGAAATAAAGTCAAAGAGATAGGTATAAGGGGTTCACAACTTCTGAGCAAGTTTCAGTGAACTTCTCCTGCCCCAAAGATCAGTAATCAGGATTTGAAAGCTCTTATTCCACTCCTCATTTGATATCCCTCAATAACAATTTCCTTTCTCTTGACCAAGGAGTTCCCAGTAATTGTTTTCAGTAAGAAAATTATGGATTTATACTCACATGGAACTACTACATTTTAAATTCTGAAGAGAAATCTTTGATCATCAATTTATTAAATTGATTGAAGATCTAATTAATAAATTGATTTTAAAATCCCAAAATTTGTTTCAGAATTTTTTTCATGACAAGGGCAATTCAACTACAGTAATTTCTATGAGTTTCAGTTTTCTAATTCATAAAATAAGGGTGGCAATACCCATAGCATGGTATGAGCATCAAATAAAACAGTATTATAAAATAATTCCCAAAAGTTGAAGTACTATTTAGCACTAATGTGGTAATTTTTAATATTTTTATTAAAACATTTTAAATTAATGAAGCAAACACCTAATTTAAGAACTAGACATATAACACAATGCTCCTTGGACTAAGAAAGTACTTAACTTTCCAGAATTTGGAGTAGAACCTACTTTCTCATGAACATTGCACCATATTACTTTTGGATATTACAGTGCAGTACTGCATCTTTGCCATGTAAAAAAAAAGGAAGAGAGAGACATTTATGTTCTCTGGGGAAAAATTATGCTCTTACTTTACTAGAGCCTATCTTTGTCCAGATGACAATGAAGTTTCATGCACTCTTAAACCTTTTTGATTACCACAGTAAAAAAGTAATTTGTCTTTGGTGTAAACCAGTACAAAACTCATTTATACAAAATAAAGAGAATACAAAAAGAAAGCACTGACCTGCTAGCAATTATGTATTCATGGAATATATTACCAATAAATTGTTCCTTTCCTAGGTCCAGTTCTATAGTCCTTAAATGGCAAACCTCCCTGGACTATGGTAAGAGAATTCCCTGTTTACAAATTACAAGATTAGATCTTTACTTATTTGTTAATAGCATATTTCACTCATTTTTTAGAATGTTGTCCTTTGGGGAAAAAGATATTACTGCATTATTGTAAAAAAGGATTAAATGAATGACAACAGACAATATATTGCTGGAAGTTAGAGAATATATAAACTTAAAATACTTTCATATATATTTAAATTTATGTATATATATGTATATGCATATATATGTATATGCATATATATATATATATATATATATATATATATATATATATATATATCTTTTAAAGACTCACAAAGTACATGGAAAAATATTGGAATTTTTTGGCATCATTGCTCCAAGGAATGTACATTAAGATTTTAATAGTTAAACAGCTTGCTTCTTTTCAAGCTGATTTCTTTTTAATCTCTTATGGGAAATTGTAAAGCACCTTTAAGGACTCCAATCTTCTCCTCAAAACAAAGGTCACTATTTTTGGCACCAATATGATACAGGAGTTGTTGGACTGTAAATCAAAACCAAGATAATCTTAAAAGAATTAAAATTATGTTGTCAAATCATAATGTATAAGTTAAAAAAAGAATAGTCTGAAATGCATAGCAAAGAATTCAAATAAAAAGAATATCATAATATTATGGAGACCATGGAAGAAATGTAAGTTTGAAAATTAAGATGAATTGATCATTGGCAAGAATAAGAGATAGCAACTATGCTCTGCTAAAAAACATTCTTCATGTGAAGAAAATGATAGGAAAGGTCATAATATATTGGGTGGATTCCTAAAGTGAATTTAGGGAAGTGTGATCCTGGATAAGATTTGTACTGACTTGATGATAATCTTAACTTTATTTAGGCAACAGGGTTAAGTGCCTTGCCCAAAGTCACACAGCTAGGCAAATCATTATTAAGTCAGGTCCTTTTTGACTCCAGGACCAGTGCTCTATACACAATAAACTGCTTTAAAGGGAGATTCATATTGTTGAGATCTATTTGAATTAGTGGGGGAAATCCCAATTAAGGTATTTCCATCAAAAACTATATTCTTCACTCTCTTTTTTCCAATCACTAAAAATATACTCAACACCTTCTATTTTCTTTTTTTTAAAAGAAATATTTTATTTTTTTGTTTTACAATTTTCTCCTATTCTTGCTTCCCTCCCCCTACCCCCCCACAGAAGATAGTCTATTAGTCTTTACATTATTTCCATAGTATACAATGATCTAAATTGAATGTGATGAGAGAGAAATCATATCCTTAAGGAAGAAAAATAAAGTATATGAGATAGCAAAATTACATAATGAGATAACTTTTCTTTGTTCAAACTCCACAATTCTTTCTCTGTCTACAGATGGTATTCTCTATCACAGAGAGTCCAAAATCGTATCTGATTGTTGCACTGATGGAATGAGCAAATCCATCATGGTTAATCACCACACCCATGTTGCTGTTAGGGAGTACAATGTTTTTCTGGTTCTGCTTATCTCACTCAATATCAATTCATGCAAATCCTTCAGACTTCCCTGAATTCCTATTCCTCCTGGTTTCCAATAGAACAATAGTGCTCAATGACATACATATACCACAGTTTGTTAAGCCATTCTCCTATTGAAAAACATACAATTAATTTCCAATTCTTTGCCACCACAGATTTCCTATGAATATTTTTGTATAAGTGATGTTTTTACACTTTTTTCAATATCTCTTCTGTATATAGACCCAGTAGTGGTATTACTGGATCAAAGGGTATGTACATTTTTGTTGCCCTTTGGGCATAATTCCAAGTTGCTCACCAGAAAGTTTGGATGAGTTCACAGCTCCACCAGCAATGTACTAGTGTCCCAGATTTCCCACATCTCCTCCAACATTGATCATTGTCCTTTCTGGTCATATTAGCCAGTCTGAGAGTTGTGAGGTGGTATCTCAGAGATGGATTAATTTGCATTTCTCAGATAATTATGATTTAGAGCAATTTTTCATATGACTATTGATGATTTTGATTTCTTCATCTGTCACTTTCCTGTGCATAACTTGGAACATTTGTTGACTGAGGAATTGCTTGTTTCTTTTACAAATTTGACTCAGTTATCTATATTTTTGTAAATGACTTCTTTATCAGAAATACTAGTTGTAAAAATTGTTTCATAATTTACTTCATTTCTATTGATCTTGGTTACAGTGGTTTTGACTGTGCAAAAAAGTTTTAATTTAGTGTAATCAAAATTACCTAGTTTATTTTTAATGATGTTCTCCATCTCTTCCTTGGTCTTAATGTGCTTCCTTTTCCATAAATCTGACAAGTGTACTAGTCCTTGATCTTCTAGGTTGCTTATAATATTGTTTTTATGTCTAAATCCTGTATCCATTTTAATCTTATCTTGGTGTAGGGTGTCAAGTATTGGTTTAATCCAAGTTTTTTCCATACTAACTTCTAATTTTCCAAACAGTTTTTATCAAAGAGAGAGATTTTATCCCTATAGCTGGACTCTTTGGATTTATCAAACAGCAGATTACTATATTCATTTACTTTTATTGAAACTAATCTATTTCACTGGTCCACTCCTCTGTTTCCTAGACAATACCAGACAGTTTTGATGACTGATGCTTTATAATATAATTTTACATCTGGTAAGGCTAAACCTCCTTCTTTTGCACTTTTTTCATTATATCTCTTGAAATTCTTGACCTTTTATTTTTCATATGAATTTACTTACAACTTTTTCTAACTCATTAAAATAATTTCTTTTTCAAATTTTGATTGGTAGAACACTAAACAAGAAGTTTAATTTAGAATGGTCATTTTTATTATATTAGCTCGACCTATCCATGAGCAGTTGATGTTTGCCCAGTTATTTAAATCTAATTTCATTTGTGTGAGAAGTGATTTCTAATTGTTTTTAAAATGTTTTTGAGTCTGCCTTGAAAGATAGACTCCCAGGTATTTTATGTATTCTGAGTTTACTTTGAATGGAATTTCTCTTTCTAACTCTGCTGCAGCTTGCTAGTTATTGCAAAAAGTGAGAGTTTTGTCTCTTCCTTCCCAATTCTAATTCCTTCAATTTCTTTTTCTTCTCTTATTGCTGAAGCTAACATTTCTAATACAATATTGAATACTAGTGGTGATAATGGGCATCCTTGTTTAACCCCTGATCTTATTGAGAATGTCTCTAGCCTATTTCATTCTCTACAATGCTTGTTAATGGTTTCACATAGATACTGTTAATTATTTTAAGGAACAGTACATTTATTCCTACACTCACTAGTGTTTTTAGTAGGAATGGGTATTGTATTTTGTCAAAAGCTTTTTCAACATCTTTTGATTTAATCATGTGATTTCTGATAGGTTTGTTATTGATATAATTAAGTACACTTACAGTTTTACTAATATTGAACCAATCCTCCATCCTAGGATAAATCCTACTTGAACATAATGTATTATCCTAGTGATAACTTGTTGTAATCATTTTGCTAAAATTTTATTTAAAAATTTTTGAATCTATTTTCATCAGGGAGATAAGTCTATAATTTTCTTTCTCTCTTTTAACTCTTTTTAGTTTAGGTATAAGCACCATATTGGTGTCATAGAAAGAGTTAGGCAGACTTCTGTATACACCTATTTTTCCAAAGAGTTTATATAGAATTAGAACCAATGGTTCCTTAAATGTTTGATAGAATTTATTTGTGAATCCATCTGACCCTGGAGATTCTTTCTTAGGGAGTTCAATAATGGCTTGTTGAATTCCTTTTTCTGAGATAGGCTTATATAGGCTTTTTCCTGTCCTCTTCATTTAATCTGGGCAACTTGTATTTTTGTAAATATTCATTCTTTGCACTTAGATTGTCAAATGTATTGGCATAGACTTGGGCAAAATAATTCCAAATGATTACTTTAATTTCCTCCTCATTGGTGGTGAGTTTAGCACCTTCTATTTTCAAGATACTAGACTAAGTATTTTATGAAGTCTAATTACTAATTATTAAGTGTCTGAGGCCTGATTTGAACTCAGGTACTCCTAACTCCAGGGCCTATGTTCTATCCACTGCCCACCTAGCCACCCCAAAAGTGTTGTGGTTTTAAACTTTTTTGGTTGTTCTTCCTTTGTTTTTAAAGATGACCAATGGGATACAGAGTGATGTCTTAACTTATGTATAGTTTGGACTTAAGTGAGGCAGAATTGCACAAAGTCGTGAGCCTCACATTTTCTTTCAGAGGTATCAAAGTCCAGTGACAAGACAAAAGTCAGTAGGATTGATGATCACCTATGATGAAGTGGATGACTTTGGTATCTTCAATGTCTGAACAAACTCTAACTGCTCCATGGTACCAACTTCAAATACTTCATAACTACTGTAACAAATTGTTCTCTTCTGCAACTAACAGACTACAGTTTCTTTGAGTTACAGTTGAATGTTGAGTGACAGGAAGATACCAAAGATGGAGGAAGAAAAGGAAGCGCTTACACCAAAGGAACTGGTCCTTCTTGAACACTCATACGTCTCTCCTTAAAATAAAGCTGTTTGGTAGGTACTATGTTTATCCTTACTTCACATGCAAAGAATCTAAATCCAAGAAAAAAGTAAGTTACTTACTCTAGGACTTACATCTCAGTGTCTAAGAAAGTATTTGAACTCAAGTATTTTCACCTGCTTGCTAAAATGAATTTGTCTATGATTAGTATTGGGATTGGTGTTATCAGATAATCATCTTCAGGATTTACCTGGAGTACATGAAGAAAATATTCCAATAGGCAGCTAGATGGTGCAGTGGATAGAGATCAGGAGGCCTTGGAGTCAGGAGGAATGGAGTTCAAATTCAGCCTCAGACACATAATAATTACAAAATCTAAGTGACCTCAGGTAATTAACTTAACCCTATTGCTTTGCAAAAACCAAGAAGGAGGAGGAGGAGAAGGAGGAGGAAAATATCCCAATAATTAGTACTATCAAAGAGTGAAAAAAGTTCACAGTTGGGGTCAATATTTTCTTTAAATGAGACATTATTAATTATAATATGGATGAGAAATTATTAGCTATATTTATATTTCAGTTTTTTTTGTAAAGTTAGCAAGTAAGAACAGTGGAAGTAAATATGAGTTCAAATCTAGCCTCAGACATCTACTTGCTGGATAAAACTGACAAGACAATATCAATTTCCTCATCTGTAAAATGAGGATAGCAATAGCATCTACTTTCCCAGTATTGTTGTGTTGATAAAATCAGATAATATTTGAAATTTCCTTTGTAGACTATATGTAAATATTATAAAATACAAATACTAACTATAATAAATGTTAAAATAAAGTCTAAAGTCCTTTTCAACTCAAAGGTTTATGGTGCTGTTTTTAAAAGATAAAAGATAAAATTTACAAAATCATATGCAGCTGATACTATTGAGAAATAGACACTCTAAGCAGCAAAGTTAAATAATCCATACTTGGATTGTAAACTCCTGAGTACATGCACTGTCTTTTGAAACTTTGTATCCCTATCACTTTTCATAGTGTTTGGCACAGAGTTGGTGTTTAATGAATACTGATTTATTTATTAATGCTTTTAAATTTAGAATGAGGGAGAACTGAGTTCAAATTCTTTCTCAAAAATTATATAACTGTGGACATGTCCCTATATCTCAGTCTCAATAACCTCATCTATAAAATGGGGATATTAATACAATCTTTGTTTTGAGGCTCAAATAAGTAAGTATATGTAAAGTTTATTGTAAACAGAAAATCATATCTTAAATGTTAGATTTTATCATTATTGCAATGCTGGTAAAACTATAAATTTTGTATCATATTTTGGGAAGAATTACAGTTTACAAATTGAAAGATGTAGAGCTATATAATTTGTCCTACAGAAATGGTGACCTCCATAAAACACTTGTGCTACTTAAGCTTTGATAATACTATCCTTTAAGAGGTAAAGCAGTCAGGTTCATAACTAATAACAGGAAGGATGTTTATATGGGAAAGGAATAAGAGTAGAAAATGTCATATCATGATAGACTGTAAAAAATTCAATATCTTTCCTGTTATCCATATAAATCTTGAACTTTTTAAAATATAGTATATTAAGAAAGAATTCAAAGACCTCCTACTGAAGTTATCTCTCTCTCTCTCTCTCCATACATCTTTTTCCTGTCCATAGCAAGCATGTCATGTATTCATGTATTTAACTAATATAGAAAATACAAAACTAAAAGTGAATCCAAATAAAGCAACTTGGTTGGATAGTCTTCCCTGGTACAAATGAAGTCTCAAAGAATTAGAAGAGTTAACAATAATTCAAAAGAACATTCATCTGTTTCTCTTTTGCAAAACATATACAATTAAATGACTGAATTTTAAATCATAAGTATTTCAAGATGGACAATCATAGAACTTCTCACATTTACTTTGGCAATACAAAATCTTATAAGACATTTTTAAATCTACTAATCTAAAATTTTAGACTAAGTTTTTAGTCACATACTGTATAATCTTTCAATGTTTAATGAAATTTTATAAGATAGTTAGACTGCAATTTATATTCAAGGTTTTCAAAAAATAATTTGTAACTAGGATATTTTCGTATTACAAAAATATGAAAAGCAACGTACATTATTTTACCATTGTTCTAAGTTAATCATGGCCTCCTATGTGGGTAGCAAATGAATTGTATAATTTTACCAGAATTTGTCTTTATTGGATTTTGAATTACAAAATGAGCAGTATAAAAATCAAGATGAAATATATCTTACAGCTTCAATCTTTTTTTTAAGGTTTGTTTCAAGGCAAATGGGGTTAAGTGGTCTGACCAAGGCCACACAGCTAGATAATTATTAAATATCTGAGGCCGGATTTGAACTCAGGTACTCCTGACTCCAGGGCCAGTGCTTTATCCACTGCGCCACATAGCTGCCCCTTGCAGCTTCAATCTTGAGAAAATTCTTGTATGACTATTTGCATAGGCTGGAGGCTTAAAATTTAAAAGATCAGTCATTCCATCAATTAGACTGCTTCCAACATTAAGTAAAAAAGTTCATAAATAGCAAATTAATCATCAGAAAAAGCATGTTATGACTATATTATGAAATGCGGGGAACTCTAAGTATTTTTGCCATTTCTTCATGGTTGCTGAAAGGAGTCAGAAAAGTCTACAATTTCACAATTATGCTTAAAGAAAAATTTAAATATTATTACTCCAAAAGAGTTTTTGCCTAAATCATGTTCCCTTTACCTTTGCAAAATGAAAGTAAGCTAGCTAGACTCTGAATTAGAAGTAAAACAACTTTTCAGCTTTCTGTAGCCTTATTTAAATTACTAAAGATATCTAAAAAGCAAAGCCAATAGGTGAGAAAAGTAATGAGTAAAGTTAATTTCAGATTATATTTTACTGAATTCTAACTAAAAGATATGATTAAAATTCTAGTTGAGAAAAAGCATCAATGAGTTTTGAAGACCAATGCCTACACTACACTACTATTTACAATTTAATTCAATTAAAATGCAAATCTTTCAACCTAATGGAAGGAAGGCTGACACAGTTGTATCTAATCCTAAACTATTCCAACATCACTTTGTTACAATATTTATATAGGACAAAGTTCTTCTTTTTAAGATTTAATAACTAAATACAATTATTTTTTCCAGGGGAAAAGATAATTTTAATTCATGTAATTTATCTAACTTTGATTATAGCAAGTTAGTTTCAAAATCTAGAGAATATAAAATACTAAATGAGCATTTTCTCCATTTAAAAATGCTTGGTTTCTTTATGGAAAAATTTTGGTACATATCTTTAGTAATCTTTCTGTCAGTTGTAATCACTTTAAGTCTGAATATATTTGAGGGGGTTTTTACATTCCCATGTCTCAAGTAAAATCTATGAAAATTATGGGCACAGTGTGGTCCCAGTAAACTGAGTGTGGTTCTGCTTCATGACTTGTAAATCTATAGTTCTTTAGAGCCAAGAAAAGATGTGAAATTTTTTTCTGTGAAGATAAAATAATGATAAAATTATTCATTTTGAATGATCAATTATGTGTCCAAGTATGTTCATTCTCAAAGTTATATTTCATTAGGTTTTGACTCCTCAGAAAGATGGGCTTCTCAACAAGTTATGTGATGATGATGATGACAGCATTTAAATATTGCTAGTACTTATTTAAACTTTATAACTATGAGAAAAATATTATTAATAATTCCTTGTTACAAATGAGGAAACTGAGACTGAGAGATTATTTACATAGGGTCACAAAGCTAGTAAACTCCATCCTAAATGATATAAGGATTGGAGGCCAGGGAAAGAACAGTTCTTGTTTTTTTCTTTGTTTTCCTAATTTTGCTTATATTATGAATAATCAATCCATGAGACTGTTAGGTAAGGTGAGGACCATCCTAAATTTTGTTAAGATCAAAAATATCTAGAGTCCTTCTACTCTTTACTAAGTCCCTTTCTTTCAGTTGACATTACACTATCCACACTTTCATGCCACAATGGTTATTGTACTGGACTTAGACTCAGTAAGATTTCAGTTCAAATTTTGTTTTAAATGCACACTAGCCATATGGACCTAGGCAACCAGCTCATCCTGCAACTTCAGATTCAATGATAATGATAATAATGATAACATCTACATTATTGGATTGCTATGAAAATTAAGTAAAAGTATATTTCTAAAATATGTTTCAAAGTTAAATGAGTTTAATAGCTACTCATTAATTATTTTTGTCACTACCATTATTATTCTTTGGCAGAGTTATACATGTTCACCAAGAAGGCTTGCTTCATTCTCCATAGTCATTCAAATAAAAAAGAAAAGAAGGGTAAGAAGGAAGGAGGGGTAAAATGATAAATCCTTGTTCTCTTTCTACATCTTGTTAAAATTAAAGTGTGTATTCAAATGAAACATGTGTGATACACAGATTTTCTCAACATTGTACCTGGGAAGCGGTGAACATTACTACTGAACAGAAATTACATGTCTATGTATTTATTTAAATGCCACTTCTGAAATTACTAGTACTGTCTTGAAATAGTAAACTTGCATGGAAGTTTATATACTTTATATGGGACCTATAATTTCTAGCTAGAGAGATTTGAGGTTTTATAAAACAATTTGCTTTTCTGTATCTCTAACAGTGGTCTCTCTGAATAATTGAATTCTTCATCACACGGAATTCAAATTCCAAGAAAAGTTTTATCCACGGATCCTTAACTATGCCCTTTTCCATTTTCAAAATTTGTCCCTGACCTCCCAATTCTAGACATTTTTATAAAATCATGATGACACAGCTGTACATTCATCTGGTTTCTCAGATGTCCAAATTCAGTTCAGTTAAGGAAACAATTTATTAAATGCTTACTATGTGCAATGTACTGTTCTAGGTATAAGACATACAAAGTTAAAGAAAATGTCAGAGTCCTTGACCTGGAAAAGGTTGCATTTTCCTAATGCTATTTATAATTCAAAATAAATTGATAGCTGTACAAAAGATATTTAGATAAAATTTTCCATTGAAATCCAAGAAAAGGATGGATATTTTCAGTTCTAGAAATAAGGAGAAAATTTCCAGAAGGGGAAATATTGAACTGACCCATGCAGGAAGAAAAAGAAGCTAAAAGCTACAGATGAGGAGAAAGGGCATTTTAGGTACTGGGGATGATGAATGTGAGTGCCTGTGGATGGAAGATATCATGCAAAATTCAGTGAATAGTTCATAGTCTACTTTGGTTATAATAACATTTATAAAGGCGAATGCTGTGAAATAAGGTTGGAAGTATAGGGGGAGAGGATTAACAGAGTTAGGAGGTCTTTAAATGACAAAAATGAGGAGAAACGTTTTAGTTATAAAAGAATTTGCATTTATTTCAGAGGATCTATGAATTTAGATGAGAAAAACATGTAATTATTTTTACTAAACACAAACTGAATTTCCTTCAATTTAAAAAACAAACACTCTTCTGATATAAAATTCTTAAGTTTGATGAGACTGTCAAGGAGGTTCAAGAGAGAGAGAGAGAGAGAGAGAGAGAGAGAGAGAGAGAGAGAGAGAGAGAGACAAAGGTAGAGAGAGAGACAGGCAGACAGACAGCCTTAGAATGAGAACATTTTTTATCTGGGAAATTTGGAGGTACATACTATCCTTCAAACAACAATAGTTTATTAAATGCTTACTGCCTGCCTGTCACTGTTCTAAGAAATGAATATTCAAAATTAAACACAGACACTCTCTGTTCTCAAGAAACTTACATTCTAAGTAACTTTTAAAGAAGAGGGTATTAGAAAAGGCAGGGTCTTCTAAGGCCATCTATATTAACAGTTTCATTTTTATAGATAAAGAAACTGAAAGTCAGAGAGGCTAAGTTGACAAGAAATTGTTAACTACATACTATATTCCAGGCAAAATATGAAATACTGGAATTAAGTGAAAAGCAAAACTAAAAATAGCTCATTTCAAGAAGCTCATAATAAAATTATGAAAATATATAGATATACACAAAGAATATAATATACAGACCTAGAGGTAAACTCAGAGGGAAAGCTTAATATTGAGAGTCAACAGGAAAGTGTTCTTATAGAAGGTGTGACATAAAGGAAGCTAGGGACATCAGAAGAATGAGATTAGGAAGAAAGAATTCCGCCTATGTTGTAAAGTCAGGTAAATTACATGGTGTGAGGAAGATAGAATAATATATATACCTTTAGTTCACACAAGCTCCATTTTTGATTCTTCTGAGATTTAGATTTCATATGCCAAATTAACTTTTCAATTTGCTGGATGATAAATAATCTATAATGATGATATAAATATGGAAAAATCAATATAATAGAACATTTACTTCCCTTATATTAAATTATTGTCAAATATGTTACTCCTCCTTAGCCAATATGACTTTGTCCTCCTCCAGAAGACAAAATTTTATTTTATTTTTTCCCAGATATCAGATGTATAGCTTGGCTAAAACAATTGAAAATGATTTATGAATGTCAAGGGTCTCCAGAATCAATTGTTCCTCTGAATCAGACATTGTGCTAAGTTCTAGGTATACAAATTCAAAATTACAGTCCCTGTCATCCAGTAGCTTGCATTGTAATAGATAGAAACTATGCAAATAATAATGTGCATATGAGTCATCTATGTAAATATACAGTGTAAATAGAAAGACATTTCAGAAGGGAGTGGGAACCAGAGTTCTATAGAAAGCAGGAAGTGAGCTGAATTATCAGGAAAGCTAGAGGCAAAAGAAGAAAAGCATTCCAGAAATGGGACATAATCATTGCAAAGGCATGGAGTCAGGAGAGGGGAATTGTCTTTGAAGAGCAACAAGAAGTCTAATATGGTCACATCATCAGTGAAATGGAGTAAAGTGTTAAGAAAAGTAGAAAGACACACACATGCATACACATATATATGCATATATTTAGATATATCTGATTACACATATAAATACATAAATGCATCCATGCATACATAATCACTGGCAATTTCCAAGAGAATAATTTTAATGGCATGATGAGTTTAGAAGCCAGACTTTTAAAGAATAAGAAGAGATGAAATGGAAAGTAAGAAAAGAGTAAGTAATTTTTTTCCTTTTCCTCTTTTGTTTTGGGGGGGTGATTATAGATTGATTTCTCAAGGTGAAAGCCATGAAAGGGAGGAGGCATAAGAGGGAGTGAAACTAGCAGAGATGGACCCATATAGTGCGGCTAAATGTCTTGCTCCATGCCACACAAGTATGAAAAAGCAGTCTGGATTTGAGCCTAGATTCTCTAATTCTAGAATCAGTGCTTTGTCCACTATAACATCCATATGTTTAGTATTATGTAATAGCACAGTGATTTTAACAACTTTGTAAAGGACAGAGTGAAGAAGGGCAGACAATTTGTGAAAGAAGACATGGAGAGAGACCATGACAACTTTTCAAGTAAGATATGATGAGAATTGAAATTAGAGATGTGGTAGGGACTGAATGTTGAATATTGATGCAAAAAAATATAAGTAAGGATTCTGGGAAACCATATCTTGAGAAGTAGAGATCAAGATTCTAATTCTTACCTACCCCTAATTAAAAACAAACAAATAAACAACAACAAATCCAAACCAACTCTTCATTTGTAAAATAGGACTGTTAGACTTGTGCTTTAAGTCATAAACATATTTTGTCTTAATAACTGTGTTTGCCAGGATGTGCAAGAGTTGAAGGTGATTGTGAATTTCATGACCATATCAAATACTCCATTGAAACACTTACTTGACATTCACAAGTATCTTTCAAATGATTCAGACAAGCTATACTGTTGATATCGAACTTAAAATCAGGTGAATCTTTGCCTTTAGGAGAACAGAAGGACAAAGTCATTTTTGCTAAGCAGGAATCATAGTGTCTATAATTCAAAGTGAAAAAAAAAAATGTTTCTATTATGTTGATTGTTCAAGTCATAATAGAATGTGTATCATCCTGCCTGTGCTAAAAAAACTTAGTTTGGTATATGACATCCTAGGTCTCAGTGGATTAACAACAAAAGGTTAATGAGGGGCAGCTAGTTGGTGCAGTAGATAGAGCACGGGCCTTGGAGTCAGGAGTACCTGAGTTCAAATCCAGCCTCAGACATTTAATAATTACCTATCTATGTGGCCTTGGGCAAGCCACTTAACCCCATTGCCTTGCAAAAAAAAAAGTTAAGGAGAATCTAAGATGCATAAATAGAAACATAAGGACCTATAGTCAGGTGATAAGGCCCACAGAAAACATGAATTTTCCTGACCAAGCAACACTAAGAGTGTTGAAAGAGAAATATTTGACTACTCTTTTAATTTTTAAGAAATTATTATCATGCTTAGCTGATATTTTCTGTTGGTCTCTGTCAACCTTTTCCTTCTCTCCATTCCCTAAGCCATTCTGGACTCAAAGATCACAATCTTTGGGGCAGGAAAGACTTAGCACATAGTATATAGAATGCCACCAATGAGCAATGAGTATTGTCTTAGACAATTCTTGGGGACTTTCCCTCTGGCATTTACATTGGAGAATACCTGGAGCCACATACTAAACCACTCTTCAAGCACCACCATTGTCCTGCCCATCAGAAAGGAGTTTGATTGAACTTCAGTCAGGAGCTCCTTTTCCCTTTTCCTACTTTGCTTTTCCTGTTAGATACTAGCTGTCTCACCCTTTCACTTGATCACTGTCTCTGTCTCTGTCTCTCTCAGCTCTCTATGATCTGACCATGGAGTTGAAATAATATCACTCCACCTTCATGTGACTTGATATATGTTGATTTGAACTTCTCTTTTCCTCTCCTGGCTCACTGCTGTTTCCTTCTCCCTTTTTTTTCTCAAAGGTTCTTCTCTTATTCCTTTTCCTGTTTTTAACTTGATTATTCTTTTCCCAACTTATCCTGCCTGTTGTTCCCCTGCCAGATTCAAGCTCTCTCTTTCTCTCTTCTAAGTTTCTTTTCTTTATCAATATTATCTCAGTTCCATGTGGATGGTTCTATGTTAATCTAAAATTCTCTTCTCTTTCTCTCTTCTCTCTACTCAGCTTTTCCTCTCTTTTCCCTTTTTAACTTGACATCTTTCTCAATCCAGTCACATCTTGTGACTGCTTTGCTTTGCTTTCTCTTTTCACTTAAGGCTCAATTCTTGTTAATCAGCCTGCCCTTTAAGTATCTTGCTGTCTCTCCAGAGATTATAACCTGTGCACTAACCATTTGCAGTCTCCTGTAAACTTTATGTAGTAACTTGTGAAATTTATGTAGTAACATGTGAACTTTGCATTAACCTGTGAATTAAAATCAATGCCTTTCATATCTACAGGGTCAGATGGTCTCTCTGATTGAATGAATCTGTCTGTTTCATTCCTCTTTCTCTAAGTTCACCTACATTTTCCCTTCATCAAGAGGACTTTTATTTTTCCCCCTTTGGAAAGCTAATGCCCAAATTATTTTCATAGAACAAAGAATTGAATACTTAGGAGACTGAAATCAGAACTCATGGAGATTGCTTGAAAGAAATGAGTCACTGTTATTTAAAATGATAGATGCAGGGGTGGCTAGGTGTTAGAGTGGATAGAGCACTGGCCCTGGAGTCAGGAGTAGCTGAGTTCAAATCTGGCCTCAGACACTTAATAATTATCTATCTGTGTGGCCTTAGGCAAGACATTTAACCCCATTTGCCTTACAAAAACCTAAAAAAAAAGATGATACATGCAGAAATTAAAGGAATTTCTGATTTTCACATCAAGTTCAATCTTTTCATTTAATAAGTAAGGAAACTGAGTTTCAGAAAATTTAAAGAAGTTTCTCAGGGTAACATAACTAATAAATATCACTGGTGGGATTTGAATACTGTTCCTCTCACTACAGAGTCAATGTTGTTTCTAATGTGCTCATCATCTCGGTGTATCTACAGAAGAAACTATCCAGGGGCAATATGATATCTCTGTCTTGGTCAAGAATCTGAAAAATTGTCAAATGACAAATGGAATAAATGTTTTTTCTTTGTTCCTAGATCACAGAATCAGGAATTCTTATGGGGACTCAAGAGAGGTGATTTCTTCAACAAAATATTGGGAAAAAAACCAATCAACTTGGAAAAAAAATCGAGGCAAACTAGAGTTTTTAATTATTTAATGACCTCTCTCTTAAAAAAGTGATTTTATTTTTATTTTAGTTTTCACTTGTTATCTTTAAGCCAAAACTAAAGAACTCTTTGTCAATGATGTTGCTTAGGAAGTTGCTATACAAGCTTGGTTTAGATGAAATCATTTCCTATGTCCATTCCAATAATGAGATTCTATGATTTTAATATTTTCAATTATCTGGATCACATACTGCTGAGGTTCTATTTAATCTATTTACCTTACCTGGATAAGAGTCTCAAGTTCTCTTCTATCAACAGTCATGTTAATTAAAGTTTTATTTGTTTCCTAAGCAAGTTGCCTTCAATTTCAGGGCCTATGGAGGATCCATAGCTCCATAACTACATCAAACTACTGTAACTTTCATTTTTTCATTTCTTGATATGTGAAAAAAAAAGCAGGATCCAAGACAAAGTTTCTTTTCTTGTAAATTCTATTTTATTTAGCTTTGAAAGTGTTTTTTCATTCTTATAACTTTATATCTATCTTCATTCATTTCATCAACAAATTTTAATATGTAATTTCCATTTCCGGGTTACATAGTGAAATCCATTTGCTTGAGTTAATCTGTGACTCAAAACTGCTGCTTGCTCTCACTTACTAATTGAAGTGCTCATAAAAAGAACTCTCTCCTAGTAAATCACTTTTCATTGTGCTTAATGATTTGAAATTACAACAGCATTTCTCAATTTAGAAGAGCTTCAGGCATTGAAAGTGAAGCACTGGCTTTTTGAAGTGTACCTGCCCAAAGCTTCATCATAAATTGTACACGTAAATGTGCACTTTCCTAAGTTGATTACATTCCCTGAAGGAATGATTGCTACGGGTTTGCCTTGCATTACACTTCAGGCATCAAAGAGGTTATAATCACACACTGAATGAAACAATAGGAATGTGGTATAGCAGAAGGAAAAATAGGTTTCCAGTTTGAGGACCTAGATGCACATTCTGCTTTTGCAAAGTGCTGTTGGTATCACCTAGAACATGTCTCTTCATCTCTTTGTCTCTGCAAACTGAGCATTTTTTTGTACTCTGATTTAGATTAATATAAATATCCTGGAATATGATCAAAACCCACATATCCTTCTGCCATTTCCCTCATGTCCAATATGAGAGTTAATCCTCATATTGGATTCCTCATCCAAAAGAGAAATGCAATGCTGGTCAGTGATGTTTCTGGCACGACTAGTATTTTTTTTTCCAGGAAATAAGTCTTAATAAAGACATAAAATGTGCAAGGCCTTGTGCCAAGTACTTTATAAATTTTATCTCATTTGTTATGCAGAAAAATCCTTCAATTTGGATTCTCCTTTTATCTCCACTTTTACAATTATATGAATTAAAAGAAATACTGATTAAATAATCTATCCAAGGTCACACAGCTAGTAACTTTCTGAAACTGGATTTGAACCCACATTTGCATCTTTATCCATTATATCACCTAACTGCCTCTTGTACAATGTGACTAGTCCTGGTAACATTGAGTTTACAGGACTTGTCTATGACAAAAAGCTAGAAAGAATATGAATACAGGTCTTTCTTGTTACAAGGTCAATCCTTTCCTTCTGTCTTTGTACTTACTTCTCTCTCTCTCTCTCTCTCTCTCTCTCTCTCTCTCTCTCTCTCTTGTTCTCTCTCTCTCACACACATACAACATATGAATATATAATGATAATTAAAATTTAAATCTGTAATAAATCAGTAAATTTAATATTTAATCATTGATATAGAATTGTGGTATATAACAGTTTATAATAATGTAATATAAGCTTTTAAATATTATATAAGATGCTTATTTAGAAGTTGCTTTTGTCCTATTGCCACTTTCTCATTTGATATATATATATAAAAATTTACCTAAAAAATTATACTCCTTAATATACTTGAAAATTCAAAGTACTATAAAGATTATGCTAAAGGGTGGCTAGGTGGCACAGTGAATAGAGCACCAGCCCTGGAGTCAGGAGTACTTGAGTTCAAATCTGGCCTCAGACACTTAATAATTACCTAGCTGTGGGGCCTTGGGCAAGCCACTTAAACCCACTTCATTTAAAAAAAAAAATTATGCTAAAACATATTTGAACCCATATATATGTATGTATATATATATATATATATATATATATATATATACATATGTGTGTTGTATATTTAAGCAAGTTATAATGTGTGATTTTGCAGAATCTCTACTTAAATATTTGGATTTAATATTCTGTGTTACTACATGCATGTTAAGATACAATGGAGAAAAAAAAGAAAATTTACTTTTTTCCCTTTGTCTATAATTATCATAAACCTTCTTTTGTATACAGATATATTAAAAACATAACAAAAAATATCTTCTGTTCATTTGAGACTATTTGAATCTTTGTTGTTCAAATCAGCCAAATACAGAATGTCTTTAAACTGGACAGAAGGAATCCAAATTGGATCTTGTCAATGACAATGTAAAATAACAATATTTTCAAAAGTCATTATCATATTTGATTTTGAAAGCCTACCAAACTTAAAATATAGTTGTAAAATTTATTTCATTAGACAAATTAATACAAAAGAAATGAGAATTACTCAGGATCATTCAGCTAGGAAGCATCTAAAATGAAATTCAGTCTCTAGTTTCGTGACTTTTTTTTAGATTTTTTTTCTTTTTTTGCAAGGCAAATAGGGTTAAATAGCTTGCCCAAGGCCACACAGCTAGGTAATTATTAAGTGTCTGAGGTCAGATTGACTCTGGGGACAGTGCTATAGCCACTGTGCCACCTAGCTGCCCCTAGTTTTCTTGACTTTAAACCAATGAAGTCACTGTACCACAGCTGTCTGTCATAGCTGCAAATTCAAAAAGAACTGCCAAATAAAATATAGTGCATAAATAAAGCCTATTAAATTTTTAATCACCACATTATTTTTATCAGGTCTACTGTGTAATTTCTTTGGAGCTCATTTTTACTTATCACTAGTACTTAGTTTTATGACAAGAATAAATAGTGATCATATACAATTTTCTTTGGGAAAGTACAAGGGAAAAATCCCAACAACAACTACTCCCATCCACCATCTATTGCACTTTCTTGAACATTCTTACTTCCTCCAGCTTTATTTCCTGACATTTTGCTGCTAAAACAGGAAGGTGTGGGTAAAGCCTGGGGAGGCAAATATATATATATATATATTATATATATATATATATATATATATATATATATATATATATATATATATATATATATATAATTCTGGATAGTATGAACTATGAAAAACAGCCCTCAGAGTTTAGAGCATACTTTGCATTCAGCAGGTCAAAACTAAATATAATTTTTCAGGTTTCTGGTAACCTTGATAACGTACAGGTAGGTTTCAATTAGTGCAGTTAATGAATCCATTGAAGTGGTTCCATTATTTGAATTCTGCATGTTTCTATTATGCTGAAACCATCACCAATTTTTTTGACAACTATAAATTTAAATAACAAATTTTCATGTGAATGATTACTTCAAAGGAACTTATTATATAAACTAGTTGTAATAGGCCTGGAGAAGTCAGTACTGAATTATGGGACTAGTTAGTATAATAATAATAAAGATGAATATCATGGATATGAGAACCTCATATATTATGTTTTAATTTGTAAAGAAACTTACAGTACTGCTCTACTTTGATTCTTACTCTGGCCCCAACCTGGGATCTGGAAGTTTGGAAGGAAAAGCTTCCAGGACAGATCTAGTGATGTATGGTCTATTTGGATTACCAAAATTGGGTGTGAAGTGGATAGAGTGAGTTATCACTTGAAAGTCCAGGATAATTAGTTTTTGGTTTTGATGTTGCTCTTTTCATTAATGAAATTTTTTTTTTTTTGCAAGGCAATGGGGTTAAGTAGCTTGCCCAAGGCCACACAGCTAGGTAATTATTATGTGTCTGAGGCCAGATTTGAATTCAGGTTTTCCTGATTCCAGAGCCGGTGCTCTATCCACTGTGCCACCTAGCTGCCCCCTATTAATGAAGTATTTTAGAAGGGTCTAAGCTGTAGAAGGTTAGAAAGAGATCTATACCACTGAAGAAGTCTTTCATACCAAATAAAGCATGAATCCTCAAAGTTTAGTAAAATAAAAAAAAAACTCAGTTCCTTCTAGGTAACAACAAGAACACACACACAGACAAATCATTTATGGACAATTGACAGGATCTGTTGTGTTTCATTTTATATACTAGTCTATAGTTTCAATACTTATGTCAACATTCCTTCTTACCCTGCTCCCCTTCTACACATAAAAGCCTCTAAATATATCACTTCCATGAGTTCAAAGTATATTGAAATACTATAGGAGGCTACCTCCCAGAAAGGCTATCAGAAAGAAGTTTTATGAAAATTAGCTTGGAATCAAGTCCTGAGATTTTGAAACCTAATCATTACATCTCAATAACAAAGCTCTACCCCTTCAAACACCTTCATTCTCAACACAGTTCACAAATAGCATAAACAATAAAACACAACTCTTGACAATTCGGTTATGTAACCAAGATTTGTTCTAGGAAATGCCAAAAATCTTATCACAAGCTAAGAACATTGATTTGACTTTTTCTTCTTGACTTCCAGATTCAATTCAATTCAACTCAATGAGCATTTTTTAAGCTTCTGCTACTCATGGAGAGTGTAGAGAATATGAATTAAAAAACCTAAAGAATTTACCTTCTATTGACCAGGATAGGGGGAAATTATATAAAGAAAACATCTTGGGGGCAGGTAGGTGGCACAGTGGATAGAGCACTGGCCCTGGAGTCAGGAGTACCTGGGTTCAAATCCGGTCTCAGACACTTAATAATTACCTACCTGTGTGGCCTTGGGCATGCCAGTTAACCCCAATTGCCTTGCAAAAACCTAAAAAACAAAGAAACAAACAAAAATCTTGCATTTCCACCTAAAAGCAACCAAGCCGAAAACAATGAGGTAAAATTAGAAAGAGAAAATAAAGTTTTAAATATAGTAATCATAGCCTAATTCTGTCATTCTTCATGTATCCCGTACTTCATCCACAGTATTTGAATCAAGAAGCTACTTTTACTATAAACATTTATTATGACTTTGAGGCTTGTAAAGCGCCCCTGAATCACTCCTATTGAAAATAGATCACAACCATGTCTCCCTTTGATTGGAAGCATTGGGAGGGTGGATCTATATTGAAAAAACCTCTTCTCTTGAGATAACCAGCTACAGAAAGAATGATCCTTCCTAAATTACTTCATATAAGGCTTTGGATTTATATAAGGACTTCACCATTACTGGTGAAACAATCTGCCTGTCTTTCCTTTTAGTATTTGTAGATGTTTTTCTTTCCTGTGGACCAAAGATCTTGTAAAGGAGAGTGGAAGAAGGAGATCATCCTTTAAAGAATGAAATAAACCAAAAACCACAAGGAAGGGAACTAGCCAGCAAGAGTAACAGAGAAAAGAGAATTAAGAAAAAACTATGAAATAATGTAAAAAGTCATAACTCGAGTGTCTGAAGATCTGTGCTTCAATATTATCTTTGAAGCTAGTAGCTAATTGTAGCCTTAGAGCCTCAGTCTCTCTGGGCTGCAATGGATTGGTGATGCTATGAAGACAAGCTCCTACCAAACTGTTTTCTTCCTTTCTTAAAAAAAAAGATCATCAAAAAAAAAACCCAAAATGAAATAAATGTTATGATCTCAGCTTAATGTTCCTTGTGATGTGAATTAGAAAATTATTGCTTGGCTGTCTCTATAACAGCACAGTTTAAAGTTTTAGGGATCTGAAGTAATATTTTCTAAATCTGAAGAAAGACAGAAAGAAAAAAGAGGGAATGAAATAGAGGAAATATTGGACAGAGAGATGTTGTATAATAATTATTATAATGTTCCCTCTAAACTGACCATGTATCTTACATTTAACATTGTTGAAGGCAATATATGCCCCTGCCCCCATGTTATTAAGATGAGGTAAATTAACTTTTAAAAAACTACCTTTCCCCTCCCTTGGCAAAAACTAGTCCCTATCAGCAAAACAATGGATCCCTTCTCTAGTCTGAAAGGATTAAATCTTTGAGCTACTGCTCATCAACAACATATCCCTCCTTACCTAATCTCTGCTCTCTTAGCTACCTGCCCTCCCACCTTTGTCTCCCTGGATCCTCCTTAAAAACTCACCTTCTACTCATTTGAATTGCTTGTTGTCCTTTGGGTGGATATTCCACTCTTGGAGAACTTCATTCTCAAAATAACCTCTCATTTCCCTATTCACTTCTTTACTATTTATCTTTGATTGTTTGTCTTCCAGTGAAGCTAACCTATTCTTAGGGAGTGTGATCCCCAGGTAACCTCTCCTGCTCCTATACCTTTCCTTTTTGCTTATCCTTTCAATGGCCCTAGGCAGCCAAATGGTGCAGTGGATAGTGTTAGCCTTCACATCCAGTCTCAGACACTTGACTCTTACTAGCTGTGTGACCTTGGGCAAGTCACTTAACTTTGATTGCCTTACATCCTGAGCCATCTCCAATCATCCTGATTCAAATCTGGCCACTGGACCCAGATGACTCTGGAGGAGAAAGTGAAGCTTAATTTAGCATCCCCTCACTTAAATACAATTCAAGTGCTTGTCATGATATCACCTCCCTGATGTCCTGGTCTTCCAGAATGAAGGACAAATAATATTAACCTTTCAAAGCAGATTAGGTTGTTTAGGTTGTTTAGGGATCATTGGTTTCCAAATGCCTTTACTCTTTCTTTCTCTTAATTTCTTCTATATTACATATAGACTTATATGTATATGCATATATATGTATATACCATAGCAATACTTAATTAAGCATTTACCCCACCTAAAATTTATTCTGGGTCAGAGATAGCCTTTTATAAATCTTTCATTTTCTGTCCAAAATTTTGGTCAACTACATTTTTTTCCAGATCAGGAAAAAATATATATATTATCCTGGAACCATGACCATATTTTTTAGCAATTAGAAACTATAATATTTAGATATTTAAAAATTTAATCATTATCTCAACTTAATTGAAAGTGCTATTGAAGTGTCTTCCTATTTTCTTGTGAAGAATCACTACTTTACCCAAGAATGCAGGTGTAAAAAAGAAAATAGAGATTTGTTGAGAAGTAGTTATAACACAAAGAGAATGTTAGAGAGATTAAAGAAACCCACATGGATTGCTAACCTTATCCTGACATTCCAGCAACAAGATCAAGCAGAAGTTTGAAAGTAAAAAGAAGCAGAAACTTGGCCAGAAATTCCTGAAATCCCCCTCAGGGTCCATGGTAAGAGTTTGTGATTTAGGAGTTGCTGAAGTCCCACACTGAAGAGTTTGCCTTTTGGGGAAGAATTGAGAGTCTGTGATTCTGTCCTGCATCATCTCAAGATGATGTTTCAGCACCTGGCTAATCTTACTTGCCTTACCAATGAGAAAAATGAGAATGTAGCCAAGGTCAAACTGGAGGTCAAGATGGAGCATTTTAACAGTGATAGAGGAAGAGTGAAGATATTTAACAGTGCAAACAAAAGATTTACAAAATTTGTTTCCTATTAATTTCAATATTCCTTCCCTATGCCCATGATTTCCTGCATCAGTCCCTTTGTTTTTGCTTTGTATGATAAAGGAGTAAGGACCAATCTCAGGTGGTAGATAATATGATTGTTGAAAACTACTCTAAATTTAGATTCATCAGAATTGGTTTCAAATATAGACTTCTCTAATGTCTAATCTGATATTCTTTAATTTGGAATTAATATCTCTGATCTTTATATTTCTGATTTAAAATTTTATTTCTTAAACTTTAATTAATAGTTATAACTTTCAGCATGTTAAAAATGTAAGGCTTTTTTCCTACATCCCAAATGTTGACTTGGCTTGTATTAATACTATTTGATCATCTCAGTGATAGCACTAATAAATTTCCTTTTACCTAATCAACAATCCTCAAGATATGAAACATTTTAGATGAGGAGAGAGCAATCTTATTTATTATTTCTAACATTTACTCTCCAGGAATTTTAAGCATATATTATAAGATTAGAGAGGATCATATTGTAAAAACCATGTCATCTATGTGAAATCTCATTGGTTACTTAACTCAGGTTTTATTATTCTTTGTTTTTTTCTGTATAAAATGTCCTCAGAATTTTATATTAGTGTTGACATTCATAAGGATGCCACCCCCCCCCTTAGGTTTCCTAGAGAATGAAACTTAATTTTTAAAACAACCATTGTTATTTCATTTTTAGCCTAACAAAATTATGGTTAACACTACTTACCAGTTTTCTGATATTGGGTACAACATTTTACTGTTTTGGATCTCAGTTTCTTTCAGTTTTAAAATGAATGCAATAGATTACTTCTAATGACTTTTTTAATCTCCAAATCTTGATTTTATGATAGTGCAGTGATAGTAGTGAAGATGGTAGTGAAGTGATAATTTCTTTTCTGAAAGTCTATCTCATATTTTTGAGAATATATTTTTATGCTTTTTAAAACTAAAGATGAATTTCAAATGCTATAGGTTTTGTGAGGCTTGCAGCAATGCTTCTTGAATTAGCAACATGGATTTATGAGATTAGGTGGGTGGTTAGAGAAATCTTGTCATTTTCACTAGGTAGAAAGAATGTTGCAACAATAATATAGATGTCTCTTTGCTATTTTTCCCATCCAGAATAACAATGCAAAAAGTCTGGCTATAACAATAATTACAGTTACAATGAATGTACTGCTTGTTTCCATAATTTAAAAAAAATCAAAATTAAATTAAATCAGTGTTTAAAACCTCAATCAGAATACAATTTCCCCTTTATAATTCTGAATGAGTAAACCCAGAATCCTGCATTCCACAATATACAGAAATAAGAACATTTCCAATTTTTTAATGTTATTGATTATTTTATAGAAATGCTATAAGAATCTATTAGCAGATGCTTTTGAGTCTGCTTTCCATATGTAGTTCTGCTTGGTTTGATCTCCATGGAAAGAGATACCCCTTCCCATCTCTGATTGGGGAACTTAAGGTGAAGCATTTTACCCTTCCCAAAGTTCTTTTTTTTCATAGGAAAAATCTGAAATTTCATCTCCTCTTTTCTTCTGCAGCTTCTACTGCAATCCCCTGAACTGAAATTTTCCAGTTTCATTTTATATTAGTCTTTCACCTCATTTAGATTGCAAGCTCCCTGAAGTCAGAAACTATTTTTCTTTTTTTTCCATTTCTATCTAAAGCTTACCATGTTGTCTAGCATGTAATAGGTACTTAATAAGTAGTTAATGAATTGAAGACTTAGAAGATAAATTTTAAGTGTTAGCTAAAGCCTAAAAAAGGTTAAAAAATTATCTTAGTCCTTTACTGAAAATAAGAAGCTAGGATTTTAATTTAGGTTTTCTTCATACCAAGCCAAGCACTACAGATTTTATACCATTCTTTCCCTATTTCATGCTTTTCACTTAGTAGTTACCTGATTCTTTGGTCTCCTGTGGATTAATAGTCTATCCTCAGTAAGGTATGTAGGATAGAGTGGTGAGTTTGGTATACAAAATATTTGGATTTTATTACTACCTCATAACATTAAAATATGCAACATTGGATGAGTCACTTAAAATTACAGGGCCCTCCTCTGGAAATTAAAAAAAAAACAAGTTATAGATAAATAGTCAACATATAATGATAGAAGGAATTTACACATTGATTTCCTCCCACATCACTGAAATCCTAAATTACCTTCCCTTAACCCTTAAAGGAAGGGAATGGTAATTAAGAGGTTATGAGGTACTGTTGCTAGTTTTTGTAATGCAAATCTAGTAATATGGGTTCATTTCTAATACTTATTAGATAAGAACTATGAGCAAGTAATTTATCCTCCCTAAGCATCAGTCTCTAAGAACTAGTATTAGATAAATCACTTTTCAGAAAACACATTCAATATCAATAAAATCAAAGTAATATGAATCAGATTTATTATTTTGCTTTCCATTTCTATAAGAGAACCAAATATTTTTCTTTCAAAAACATTTTTAAACCTCTGGAAAAATAAAATATTATGCAATTCATTTTTTTTTCTTTGCCATGCTGACATTCTAGTCTTTTAAACCCTAATGCCTAATCCATAAGGAATATTCTCTGGTTTCTGTTCAATATTTCAGTTCCTTGTGAAAACACTACTCTCCTCCAAAACACAAGCTACAATTTTTCTACTTACAAATCTAAAGACAACTATCAATTATTTGCTCTTAAATTAAGAAATACATATTCTTCTATGTGAAAGAAAAACACTTAAGCAAGTACTTATACTTACTTGTGAATATAGATTTTTCTATAATCCTAGAAATTTCCTCACATGAAAATGGGTCTAGAAACTGGAATGATCAGATTATGAATGAGTTTAATTTTCTTGTTTTCTTAGGTTGCTGCTATGCTTACTTATTGCATATTATTCAAACCATGCTAAAAATGTTTGACTACTTTACTTTCATCAAAACTCAACTGTAGAATGATAGATAGTTATTTGGAGACAAAAATTTTTACATTATTCCTTTCCAGATTTAGTACTCATTATTTTAGTGAACTCAAAGACAGAAATATAGAATCTCATAGTTATGTAAGATATCAGAAGGAAATTAGTTCAAATTTCACCTGAACAAGAATCCCCTTTTCAATATATTCTTCAAGTAGTCATTAAAATATTGTTTTAAGATTCTAAGTGAAGTAAATTCTTGTCTTTTGAAACAATCTATTCCAAATCAAAAACAGTTAATAGTCATAAGAAAAAATGCTCTAAATCATTATTACTTAGAGAAATACAAATTAAAACATCCATGAAATATTACTTTACACCTTTCAGATTGGCTAAAATGATGAAAGAGGGAAGCAATACATGCTGATGGAGATACAGAAAATCTGAGACATTGTTGGTGGAATTGTCAACTGATTCAATTATTCAGGAGAGTAATCTAAATTAATAACTTAAGAATTATTTTGTTACCTATACCTTTTGACTATCAATGCTACTACTAAATCTTTTTCCAAAGATGATTATGGAAAATATTATCTAAATGTTCTATATGTTCTAAAATATTTATAACAGCACTCTGTGGTTGCAAAAAACTGGAAATTGCATGGATGTCCTTCAATTGGAGAATGGCTGAGAAAGTTGTGGTTTATGATACTTCTAGAATACTGTTGGGCTATAAGAAGCAACCAGTTCAATGATTTTAGATAAATATGGAAAGACTTACATGGTATAATAAAGGGCAAAATGAGCAGAACCAAGAGAACATTGTATACATTAAAAGGAATATTATTTTAAGAATGACTGAGTAAATAAATTATTTTAACTATTATAAATACCTAAATTAACTGTAAAGGATATATGAAGAAAGACAATATGACAATTAAAAAAAAAACAGGAGTTTCTTCAACAGGAGATAAATATACCAAAGAAATGTTACAACAAAATAATTCCCAGATTAGGTAGAGCACTAGGAATGAGGAGGATAAGGATCAGCTTCTTGCAAGAAAAGACACTCGAGCTGCATCTTGAAGGAAAACAATCTTAAAAGCCTTTCCTAAATTTTCTTTCAAAGACACCCCAACTGTGAGAGTAATATTAAATGGAAACTTATAACACTTTTTTTAGTTTTCTTGCAAGGCAAATGGGGTTAAGTGGCTTGCCCAAGGCCACACAGCTAGGTAATTATTAAGTGTCTGAGACCGGATTTGAACCCAGGTACTCCTGACTCCAGGGCCGGCGTTTTATCCACTACGCTACCTAGCTGCTCCACATTTTCTGTTTAACAAGTACTTCTACTTACATTAGACCATGTGAACCATGGAACAAAATAGGTAATACTAATAATTTTCTCAATTTCAAGGTTAAAAAAGGAAGATTCTAAGAAGTTATCTCTCTAAAATCACATGCATGACAAGTGCCATTCTACCACTATTCACAACTTTTCTTATGGAAATGCTTTTTCCAATATTAATTAACAAAGACTTTTAATCAATTCACGAAATAAGTCAGAATTGTGTTTGGATAGCATGAATAACTCTATTATGATATCCCTACTTCCCTCAATCAACCCTACCCATAGAATTGAAATCAAGTTTCTATGTCTTCATTATAAACGAATAGAACATGAAGAAGAGGGGCCAGGGAAAAATGACTCCAAGGACTGTCACTCTTACTATAAACCAGGCTGAAATAACCATTCATATTAATATTCCCTTTCATCATTCTATTTCATTTATAAACTCTAAAAAACCTCTGCATTTTCCTCAAACAGTTTCTAACTCCAGGTCACCAAAATAAATCTAATATTTTAATTTCTCCCCCTGAGTTTCCTAGAGATCTTTAACCTCTGCTACAGCTCTCCTGCTCTCCCCATAAAATGGGAAAGGACTGTTTGTTTTGAGCAAAATTATATTTGCATGTATGTATGTGAGGTAATGTTTCATGTCTATGAATAATAATTTGCATTATTTTTGATTAAGATTGCTCGAGGAGAATGGCATAGCCATAGTTCTATAAACAGCTCTCTATATGCTTTGAATGTTTGGAATAAAGGGAGAAGTAAATACAGGTGCCAGATTGTTGCAAAGATACCTTGTTGTCTTTATTGGGAAAGTCAAGTAAACAGTTCTCTAGCCAGAAGAAGTCATTAAAATGGTTAAGATTACCAAATTCCAGATTATATTTTTGGGGAGTAGGAAAAGAAGATCTCTTCTTTTTGTTGTTCATTTGTTTTATTATGTCTGACTGTATGTGACCTATTTGAAGTTTTCTTTGGAAAGATATTGGAGGCGCTGCTAGGTGGCGCAGTGGATAAGGCACTGGCCCTGGAGTCAGGAGTACCTGGGTTCAAATCCGGTCTCAGACACTTAATAATTACCTAGCTGTGTGGCTTTGGGCATACCACTTAACTCAGTTTGCCTTGCAAAATCCTAAAAAAAAAGGTATTGGAGAGGTTTACCATTTCTTTCTCCATCTCATTTTACAGATGGGAAAACTGACTTGTCTAGGGTTAGACAGCTAATACATATCTAAGGCTGGTTTTGACTTCAGCTTTCTTCTACTCCAGATGTGTAGTTCTATCCACTTTGTCACAAAATCTCTTTAGAGCATAAAAATTTGGTTGTTTGAGAAGCTTCATTTCCTCTTTAGGATGGTTTTTATTCTTTAAGAGTTAGCAATAGGTGTAAAGTTGAAGAAAATCCACTCCAAGAATCATTCAACTACAGAACAGAGTTTCTTAGGTTTAAAGGGAAATTGGAGGTCCCATAACTCAACTCTTTACCAAGATATTATTCCATTATACAAACACCCTCAAAAGAGGATTTTAGCCCACACACTGCTGATATATTACAAATAATGGGTAGATTATATCTTTATAAATTCTACTCAATGATTGTAAAGTTCTGGGTATTAGGTAGTTAAAAATGTAAAGTTCAAATTTAGCTAATATGTAGTTAAATAATAAAAATTGTTCTTTAGTTGTTTCTAAATTTCCAACATAAAGATACTACATTGTTTTCATTTGAGAATATGAATTAAAGAAAGAAAGCTCAAATTTTTAATGGTATAGCTACCTATGATTTCTGGATAGTCTGATTTTCCCTTATTCATAGAACCAAAAGCAGATAACTTTCATTCCAATAACTTAAAGAGAATTGACAATATTCATCTACTAATTCAATAATTGTTGAGAAAATCCTTATTGGGATAACCAAAAGAAAGATAATATGCAATTAAAATTTCTAATTCTCTTTTGATATGAGTTGGGGGTTCATTTATTTTTACTTTCATTTGAAACTTTGCTAGGAATGACTGTACAAATTTTAACACGTATTGTATTAGAAGAAGTCAACAGATTAAGTACTTTCAAATCCTCAATATGACACATTGAGATTTATAGCATATAAATTACTTGCCCTAGGTCACATCTTATTTTTTTTTATCACCTAGAATTATTGTATAGGTCAAAAGGAAATAAAATGTGCTCCAATGAATAGTATGGGTAAAAGTGCATCATAAATAATTATCTAGACTCTTCAATACTTTCACAATTCAATTGATTTAATTATGCAGATACTACTTCCAGCAATGCAGATCATAAATTATTCATAATTGTCTTTCCTTGGTGATAGTTTTCCATAGGTTCTGACCAGTTTGCATTGTGGAGCCAAACAAAGTGCTTAAGATATTTCTTTAAATCATTTGAAATTATGTGGGTAACAAGACTCACAAAATTTCAACATTGATACTCCCTGTTACCAATGTTCTACCTCATCATGTTAATTATTTTGCTTGGACTGGTTATATTAATACCATGATATAGGCACCTCTCAGTGAGAAAAACAAAAACAAAATCAAACAGACAAACTTTTTCACTGAAGATTAGCATGTATTTTACAATTTAGTGTCTTCAACAGTTGAAATGGGAATTGAGAATTTAAGAGACTTCAACAGGATCATATATCCAAAATTTATTACACTCAAGTCTTGCTATTCCTCTACCTTCACTATATCACTGACCCATTATATAACTGTTGTTTGTTTTCTTTTGCTTGTTTGCATGCATTATTGTTTTATTTTCCACCAGTTATATATTTCTGAAAGGAGATTTTCTGCACTCATTCTCATCATTTACTCATTTATGATGTACTAAATAAAGTCTGTTAATGTATTTTCATTGCCAATTGATTGATCTATAACTTCATTTCTCCTGAGAATCAGAGTGATGTTGAAACACTTCTAAAATAATAATGGTATTAAAATATGATCCTTGATTTCAGAGAAAACCCTTAGCAGTCATTAAATAACCATAAAACTACCTAAGGATAATTCAATATACTTTCATTTCTAAGCTCATTTTATTATTTAGTTTCAATAATACCATAAGACAAGTGAATGATATGTAAGTTCTCTGGGTTGGTCATATAATGCTGAGTATTATAGAAATATCAATATTAATATTTAAATATTCCTGTCCCAGATCTTGAATGTTATGATTTCCTATATAAAAGATAATTCATTAAAACATTTGAAATATCAGATAAAAAGTCTTAGGAAATAGTTATTATGATATACTTGATATAGGTATATAGATAAGCAACTTTGAAGGAGAGAGAATGAATTTGTACTTTGTTTTTTCTTTTAATCTATGGGATAGAGATGTTTCCTTATAAGATCAAGAAAAGTTTACATACTACTAAAACATCCTGCTATCATAATAATCTGAAAAAAATATGTATCACTACTATTGCTCTTCTAGCAATAAGTCCTTTGTCCTTTGGTACTGTTTTCAAGGTGAATGTAATCATGAGTGGTGCCTTGCTGAAGTCATTTTTAGTTTATATGCTTCTTTCTTCTTTATCTTAATTTCAGAAAATTATAAGAATTCAACTACATTTCCATGAAGCTGATAACTGTTGCGCACAGCACCTATAACACAATTACAGTAGAAATAGACATTTTATGTTTCTCTGTAAAACTGTAATGCCTGGAATTCCATATCTCTTGGAAATGGTATTTTTTGATAATTAAAAGAAACTCCATCTATCCATAATGTAACTTTTCATTTTTTCTTATAATATTCTCTTTCTACCTCTTTCTTTCTCTCATATGTATATTTCTGTGTAAATGTGTGTGAATATATAGGGACAGATGAATTAAGAGGAGATTATCTGATTATACATACATTCACATGTCAATCACGTTTAAATGCCATTCATTCTTTGTTTTGTTTTGTTTTAGGTTTTTGCTAGGCAATGGGGTTACATGGCTTGCCCAAGGCCACACAGCTAGGTAATCATTAAGTGTCTGAGGCTGGATTTGAACTCAGGTACTCCTGACTCCAGGGTCAGTGCTATATCCACTGCGCCACCTAGCTGCCCCTATGCAATTCATTCTTGATCAATCTATGTAACCCCTAGGTCCTCCAATAAATAACTTGAGTTTTTTAGATTTACCTAGCAAATACATATTTTTCATTATTAAAATTTCTGTGTGTGTGTTTTTGTGGGACAAGTTTAAGTGACTTGTCTATGATCACACAGCTAGTATCAAGTGTCTGCAGATAAATCTGAATGCAGGTCCTTTTGATGTCAGAGCCAGTGAGCTGGCCACTGAACCACCCAGCTACCCTATTATTTTTTTTATTTTTTTTTTTTAAGGCAATGGAGTTAAGTGGTTTACCCAAGGCCACAGAGCTAGGTAATTATAAAGTGTCCGAGACCAGATTTGAACTCAGGGACTCCTGATTTCAGGGCCGATGCTCTATCCACTGTGCCACCTAGCTGCCACTAAACTGCCCTATTATTAAAAAATCTATTTAAATTTGCCATTTCTGAGAATGAATAAATTCTACATTTTTATTTTATTTTATTTTAATTGGTTTTGGAAGACAATGGGAATAAGTGATTTACCCAGGGTCACACAGCCAGGTAATTATTAAGTGTCTGAGGCTGGACTTGAACTCAGGTCCTCCTGATTTCAGAGATGGTGTTCTATCCACTGTGCCACCTAGCTGCCCATACATTTCTATTTATTTAACATCTTTGAGAAGTTTTCTTTCCATTTTATTATACTCCCACCCAGGGTCCACCATAAAATCTAACATAAAGGGTTTTTTTTTATTTGTTGGAATTTGTTTGGTAGCTTCTGCTATTTTCTTTACATTTCCTCCACTATGTTTAGGAGGCAATGTCTAGCCTTCTATATTGCAATGTTTGTTACTTTATAACTAACTAAACTCTACCAGTGAATCTTCCATGAAATGGTTATTTCCAGGAATTATGTTGTTGATTGAAAGATGACAAACCAATATTTGTAGTAATAATTTTGTTCAAAATTGAGTCTTAAAGAAAAATAAATGACAAATCAAAAATAAAAAACAAATTTATTCCAGTGTCATGTGTTTAGAAAAAAAATGTATTGTTAGCCAACTTGTAGTTTGATTAATATTTTTGTATCATGAGTTATAGGAATTTTTGCTTATGTACCCAGAATTTCCTTAAATAAGACACATCATAAATAACAAAAAGGCTAGATGTTGATTCTTAATAGCATTCCTCTTGTACACATAGCTGCTCTACTCACTAAACAGGCTTTAGAACACATTTTTGTGATTAAAAACATGCTAAAATCTTGTTTAGTAGTGATATCTATGTGGAAAAGAACTATTATAATCAATTTTAATGAAATTTACATCTGGAATATTTTAGAATGCATGAAAAATCAAACACAAACATATTATATGAATTTATTTATGTATGCAACCATGTATACACAAACACATATAATATATATGTATGCAATATATGTTTTAAATATACTGATATGTGTATGTATTAATTTATATTCACAATATGAGTGTACATGTGATGTACAAGCCTATGTACAAATGAATCTGTAGCATGTGTATGTATAGAGATGTGTAAATATGAACCTGTAATTAAATAACAATCAATGCTATAAAATGCAATTTCCAAAAACAGCTCACAATTCATCCATGAGTTTCTTTGTCTATATGGTGATAAATTGGTTTGATATTTTCTGTCTTCATTAGAATTAACCCAATATTTTTGTGGGTTATGAGTTCAATTTCAAGGATTTTTCACACTTTATAATTAGAAATTCTGATTTAAAAAAAAAACAACAAAATATAGTATTTTCAACTTATTATATGCCATTAACCATTTCTTCATCAGCTTTCACAACATACAATCCAGGTCAATATCCTAGGGGACTTAAACATTTTATTGTTAATACTGCTGAGAATGGCTTTGAGGGATTTTGCTGATTGGTGATTATCTTAGTTGCTCATGACATACAACCTCTTGGTTCAACTATTTGCATTTGCTACCCAGTCACTTCCTAACTAGTTTTCATGCTACTGCCACTTCCCCTCCAGGAACATCACCTTAATCAGTTGAATTCAATTTTCCTTCTTTCTGGAGTTTGCTTCTGCCCTCATTCAATTCAGACTGTTCTCTTTAAAATTATTGATGCTCTCAATAGGCAAATCTAAAGATCTTTTAAAAAATTCTCCTTTTTAATATCACTGAAATATTTGCACTTTGACAATCATTGTTCTCAAAAGTCTATTTTCTCTTAGATTTCAATGACTCTTAATAATCTAATTTCCTCTGTTGATCTTTAATCAGATCTTGCCTCATAATTGCAGGTTCACCCCTAAATTTTATATTTATGTTTCTTTTCATTTCATAAATTTAATTTTCATCTCTGTGCCAATGACTGTCAGAGTTATTTATGCAACCTTAGCCTCTTTCAGTTTCTTATCTCCAGTTGCCTACTGAATATTTTATTTAATGTCTTATAGACAACTGAATTCACCAAGTACAAAACTGAGTTAATTATTTTTCCTCTTAAAAATTCCCTTTTCCTAACTTTCCTATTATTGTATTCAAGGGCACCACCATGCTCACAATCATCCAGGCTGGCATTTTAGGTTTTTGTTTTGTTTTGTTTTGTTTTAAATTTCCTATTCTTTCTATCTCCCCATATACAATATATTGCTTCTGTTCTGGGATTCTTTGGTTTTATAATTCATAGAATGCTCTCAATAACTGAATCAGTAGTAGCAGTAATTGTTTCTAGACCTTGCAGCCCACAGATATTAAGAGATCCAGAAAACTTGTCACTTCTGGTGGTACCAGAAGCTGAGCTGTGCTGCATTGTCCAGAGTTGAGTGAGGGTCACATTCCTGAGAATTTGCAAATGAGAGCTTGTAGCTGTGGGGGAGCTAGAACTTTGCTTATAGTTCCATCTTGGAAAAGAATGCTTTTGTTGACCCAATGACAAAAGGACAGACTAGATCAAATCAGTAGTAAACATATTTTTTCCTAGATCATACTACCTTGGGGGAATAAATAGAATAGACTCTGAAAGCGGCTATGCCAAAAAACCCTAAAGCTTGGGATGATGGGATAATACCCCTTCAATTCCAGAAGCAGAGCCCCAATTTAACATAGAATTAAAAATAAAAAAATAATCTAGAAAAATGAGCAGGTGGCAAAAAAGGATCCTGACTATAGTAAATTATAATGTTAGATGGAAAATCAAAACACAAATTCAGATGAAAATAAAAGCAAAAGTTCTTCATGTAAAATGTCAAAAAGAAAAAAGGAATTGGTCTTAGACTATGGAAGAACTCAAAAAGGATTTTAACAATTAAGTAATAGAGATAGATGAAGACTTGGGAAGAAGATGAAAGTGATGAAAGGAAATCATGAATAAAACGTCAGCAGTTAAAAGAAGGACACAAATACGGATGAAAACAACACCTTAAAAAAGGATAGGGCAAATGGCAAAAGAAGTACAGAAATCCAATGAACAGAAGAATACCTTGAAAAGCAAAATTGACCAAAAAGAGACTCAAAAATTCACTGTAAAAAAAAATCCTTAAAAAATTAGAATTGAGCAAGTAAAAACAAATCACCTTTATGAGAAATCAAGAAAATAAGAAAATAATATCAAAATAATGAAAAATGGACAAAATGTGAAATATCTCATTTGCAAAACAAATGAATTGGAAAATGGATCAAGGAAAGATAATCTAAGGATTATTGGATTATTTGAAAACCATAATTAAAAAAAGCAAAACATCCAAAGAGCAATAAAACTGTTTATATTCATTGATCCAGCAATTCCAATTCTAGATTGATAACCAGAAGAAATTATAAAAAGAAAACCAGAAAAGTCCTACATGTTCCAAAATATTCATAGCATCTCTTTTTTACAGTGGCAAAGAAATGATAATTGAGGGAATATCCATGGGTAAGGGTAAACAAATTATGATTCAAGAATACTAAGGAATGCTATTATTACATAAGAAACCATAAGTGGTCGTACTCTAGAGAAGCATGGAATTACTTTCAGAATCTGATGCTAAGCAAAGGGCATGAAACCAAGAGAACAATGTACAATATTAGCAACAACACTGCAAGATACACAACACTGATGGAAGCAGATTCTCTCAGCAATATTAGACTGACTACAAACTATATCTCCATCCAGAGGAAGAAAAACAAAACAAAATAAAACACACACACACACACACACACACACACACACGCACACACAAAACAACGCTTCAGAATCTGATGAACACTTTACAAAAATTATCTCTTATATATCTCTTTCCCTTAATCCTAATTCCTCATATGGAAAATAATTAATCTGTAAACATGTTTATCAAAATATGTATGTGCAATGCTAATGTGACTGTTCACTGCTGAGGAGGAGGGGGTGGGAAGGAAGGGTGGAAGGAAATTTTGTAACTTAAAAATATACATGTGCATTTTGTTGAAAACAAACAAATCTAAAAAAGAAAAACAAAACAAAACAAAAAAATCTTGGATATCATCTTTCTAGAAATTATAAAGGAAAACTGTCTTGATAATGTAGAATCAGAGGTAAAATAAAAATTAAAAGACTGCCAGTCACCTCCAGAAACAGATCTCAAAATGAAAAATCTCAAGAATATTATAACCAACTTCCAGATCTTCCAGGTCAAGGAGAAACTATTTTAATCATCCAAAAGGGAAGTGATTTTATTGTCATGTGAATGCAACCAGGATAACAAAACTTAGCACTTTCTATACCAATGGATCAGGAGTCTAGGAATACATTATTCTAGAGGGCAAATGAGCTAGGACTACAACCAAGAATCACTTATACAAAAAATCTGAATCTAATCATTCAGGAGAAAAATGAATATGCTTTAAAATAGAAAACTTTCAAGCATAAATGATGAAAAGATCATTGCAGAAGAGATAATTCAACTTTCAAATACAAGATTAAAGAAAAACATAAAATGCCAACCAGAGATATCATAAAGTATTCCATAAGGTTAAACTTTATATTTCTACATGTGAAAATGATACTTGTATCTCTAAAAACTTTCTCAACATTAGGGTAGTTAGATGTATTCATAAAGAATGGACTCAGGTGTGAATTGAAGGTAAACAGCTATTTATTTTAAAAAAATAATTAAAAGATGAGAAAGAAGAATGAAATGGAAGAACAGGAAATAAGGGCAAGAATGGGATAAATTATCTGATATATTAGCAAATGGAATAAGTCAGGGGAGGGAAACTATGTAAATCTTACCCTAATTCTGGGCATGAAATGTCCTGAGGGCTATTTAAGACCTGTAAAATCATTTGAACTAATACTGCCAAGGCAAGTGGAGAAAGGATACAAAATTTGATAAATCTTGGAGTTTTTAGGGGTGAATTAATTAAATGTTTGACTAAATATGACAGGCTAATTTTAAAGTTTAAATTTTGTTGGAAAAAAAAGGTTATTCACACCTGCCCTAATCAGAATTGACTCAAGAAGGCATAACTCACACAGTCTTTAGAGTATAGTTATTTATTTTACCATACAAGAATATAGGAGAGAAAGGGAGTAAGAGAAGAGAGGCAAGACAGAAGGAAAAGCAGATTGGGGTAGATAACAATCTTTTGTCTTTTAATTCATGGTCCTCAGGATGTCATTGTTCTTCCTAATATATGGTGCCTAGAATTGAACACAACACTTTATGTGTCATCTGGAAATGGTTGAGAATAGGACCAACTTTATTAATGTCATCTGGATTCTAATGAACTCCTTCACTTCCATATCATGTCTTTGATAAATATTTAACAACTTTGCAAACTATGATGATCATCATTCTTAACTTTATTGTATTCTCCCTTTAGACTAGCCAAACCTCTCAGATTGCATTTTTAAAGTACATAAACCATATGCAATACATGTACACATGATCAACATATATATTGCTTTTTCTAAAAATCACATGAATTTATTAACTATTTAGTATTTGCTTGACACCATATTAAACACTGAGGATATACACACAAACATACTCAAAGACATATAAAAATATCTTTATATAATTATTGAAGGAAATCAGGAAATCAAGAAATCATGACAAGGAGGGAGAAAATTCCAAGTAGATAGTACTGGTATTGAAAATTCAGGGAATCGAGAGCTTTAGTGTGGTATTTGAGAATGAGCAAGTTTAACACTATGATATTCTTAATCATTAAGAACCATTCTTAAAAGTATATTATCTGATTATTAATCCTAAAATCTCTGAAATTACCAGGTTTCTCTATTTTAAAGGCAAAAATATGGCAACTCTCTCCAATTTTTTTTTGACAAGGTAGTGGAGTTAAGTGACTTGCCCAAGGTCATCCGGCTAGGTAATTATTAAGTTTCTGAGGTCCCATTTGAACTCAGACCCTCCTGATTACAGGGCTTATGTTCTATCTACTGTACAGTGCTAATATGAATGTTTGTTGCTGAGGATAGGGGGATGGGAAGGAAGGGTGGAAGGAAATTTTATAACTTAATAATATACATGTGCATATGGATGAAAACAAATTAATCTAAAAAAGGAAAAACAAAACAAAAAAATCAATACTATGCTAATTGTACAATGTTAATAGGATTATTCACTGCTGAGGAGAGGGTGGGTGGGAATGAAGGGTGGAAGGAAATTTTGTAACTTAAAAATATACATGTGCATATGGTTGGAAACAAACAAATATATCTTAAAAAAAAGAAAAGAAAAACAAAGCAGAACAAAAAATCTTGGATGTCATCTTTCAAGAAATTTCCAAGGAAAACTGACTTGATATTCGAGAATCAGAGATTCCTTCTCTCTAAAATTTCATAGAAAAAAAGCATTCATGATTTCTAATTAATAGCAGGAATGATGAAGGAGGATAAAAGAATAGGTGAAAGAAATGAATAGAAAATCTGTGCTTGATCTCTATTACTTCCAAGGTTAAAAATAATCCTATGTTAAATTTTTATTTCTAATTAACCACTTCCAGAATAATTTTTAGGAAATACATCAATCAAGTGTTTTCATCCTCTTTGAAAAAGTAACCAGCAAATTAATAAATAAAAAGAACTCAACATGTTAAAAGGTAAAGATACATAGATAAAAGGAGCTATCTCAATATTCCTATTTGACAGTTTCCCTAAAGCTGTTCTGTTCAAGGTTTAATCACAGCCTCTTCCCCTATTGTTGATATTCAGAAAATAAGCTGTGAATAATAATATTTTAGTCAACTGAAGTTTTTTTTTTTTGTTGAATAATCATGTTATCCTTCTTGTTTGAAGAGGGTCATGCCAACCAAGTTAATGGTTGCATGACCTACACAGTAGGTTTATTATAGTGAGGAGAGTGTTGTGGAAAGACATCCTTCTCACTTTCTTTTTTCAGAACCACTTCACCCCCTTCATCTGGTTGATAGGAAACAGAATTTCTGGTGCTTTCTGGTCACAGTAGGAGTCCTTGGCCTTCAATGCGTTTTCCCTCCCATATTAGTGAGGCTTCATGATGCTCAACAGTGCCAGGAAAAGTGGCAGTATATCATTTCTTTCACTAGTATCCATGAATATTCATCTTGTCTGACTTTTGTCAGTGTTCTTCTACCCAGAGCTCTTCAGATCTCCCATACTCTCTCCCAAAATTACAAAGTTACCCATGAAGTATGCCTGTTATCTCCTTTCATCCTTTGTTCTTGTCATGTGATCTGATTCTTATGAAAAGCATTGAAATTCAAAATACCATCTTAACTATATTCTGGAATTTCAACATAGCTATATATAAACATTCAATTTTCAACCCATCGTTTTTGCAATATGATGGTAAATTATCCTCAAAAATTATATATGTATTACTGTTATTGGAAAAGGAGAATAAAGTTAAAACTTTGTTTTTAAAAATGAAATGATAATGGACATATTTTACCCATACAATGAATTTATAATATAGATAAAAGAGCCCTTTTTTTAAAATTTAGTCAAATCCCCTAATTTTACTCAAGGAAATTTGATCTACAGCTAAATGACTCATCTAGATTCACATTGTAAGAATTAAGATTTCCAATTCAGTTTTCTGATTCTTCAAATTCCATTTGAAGTATAATATTCCATTAAAATTCCTTTTGAACTGTCATGGTCTGTTATGATTGATTGACTGTAAGGAATTATTACATATTTTTGATGAGGGAAGTCAAATAGTTAATAACTTTGCTTTAGTAATATCAACTTGAAAACTTTAAGGAAGACAGATTGAAGAATGGAGATTCTAGAGAGAGACTACATAGAAAACTACTGCAATGATCCAAAGTCAATGGTAAAAGAGAAAAGTGAAAACCTTTTACTGTCATTAGAAGTGAGAAAAGTACTATAGGATCAAAGAACAGTTCAAGAAAGAACAAATAACACTTTTCTGGTAGACATGCTGACATTAAAGATGAATAAAGACCATTGTTCCCCAGAGTAACAACAATGCATTTTTCTCATGCAAAGCATTGTTTTCATAGTATATTTGCATATTCAAAAGTACAAACAATAATGCATAAAAAAATCCTTCTTCATGGATTGTGACCATAATGTAAACTTTGCAAGAAAAATCTCGTGGGGAACTTAAGATGCATTATTACTTATTCCATTGTTATAAGAATAAGACATAAATATACATATGAAAATTGGTAACATTGTTGTAGATCAGAAGATGTTAGCAACTGTGAATACCTTTGGAAATCATATTCTGTTTTGAAAAGCATTTGAATGTATTTAATATGAACAAGAATAGCAGGTCAATATTGATTATTCTCTGATTACACTATGAGATAATTACTGATTTCTTAGCAGAAAGGCTCTAGTGGCTTATAATGAATAAGGATTCTGAGATTTGCATATTCAAAGTAATTTTGGTTAAAATATCAATGTTGAGCAGTCTTCATGCAATGTCTTAACCCTGTGAGTCATTCAGGTCATAGAATAAAACAATAGAGAATGGTAAACAATTTATTGGATTTGAAACCAAAAGAAATCAGAATTCAAATCCTCCTTCTAATACTTATCAGCTATGTGAAAATAGCTAAATCATTTAACATCCCTCATCTTCCATTTTATCATCTGCCAATTGGATAATGTTATTGTATTGTTTCATGGCTTGTCATGAGTCAATGCATGTAAGTGTGTTTTCTTTTATATTATGTATGTGTAAATGTGTATAAAATGCATATACATAGATTAGACATATACACATTGATTAATAAGCAGGTTGAGGTGTAGGGTATGACTATTACCCCTGGTGTGAGGGCTATGTAACTTTTTCAGGACTACTTTCTACCTTTGATGTCTACTTGAGCCTCCTAAATCTCACTTGTGCCTCCAAGAAACTGTAGGCTTCACCCTAGGAAACTGTTTTGGTAGACAGGCTAAACCAGGTTGAAGGTAGCCAACAGAATCTCAAACTCATAAGTAAATTGACATAAGTGTCTACCCCAAGCATGTGAAGTTTTTCACATGGGTTGATGAGAATACTTCATTCCAATGGCTCTCAAGGCAGCTTAAGTATGAGTTGCAGAGAGTTTAGAGCTTTTTTAAACATAAAAAGATGCCAAGGTTATCCACTGCATCTAGAGTCATCACCAGTTGTACTGACTCTGTCTTGCCACTGGATATTGATGAAAGTCCTAGGTTAAAGCAGGAGGTGCCGATTAAACTGGAACCTGGTAGCCAAAGACTCAGTTCCATACTGAAAGTAGCAGTGTGATTTGGCAGTCCCTTGGGTAACTGAGTAGTCCTTTTAGGGATCACACTACTTATCTCTTGATATGAGGTAGGGGCTAGAAAAGATGCCCTAAAATATGTCTGCTTATCCAACTTTGACCTGATTATCATGCCAGGTAGGGATATTACACTGGTTTGAGACACACAAAAATTGACAAAAACCTCTTCAAAGAAGATTCCATTCACCACTGAAGCTTGGAAAGTGCGTGAATTCAAAGAAAACTCAAGATCCATTAGTCCTGAAAGACGAAGACACCTTACTGCAGGACAACTCAGCAAACATTATTTACAAATAGCAGCCTCTGAGTGAAACAAGACTGGTGAATGAAGATCAGATTATTGACGTCAGAGCTGGATTCATCATTTTCTAGAATAGAAGCAGTGAAGGGGAGAACTATGAAGCTGAAATTTTTCGTCTCGTGGACAAGCTCACTTACCTAGGCAGGGTTTTTTCCAAGGAGGTAAACATTGACAATGAGATTGACACACTCATTGTCAGAACTAGCTCAATATATAGATGCCTTGGAAAGTGTGGGAGAGAAAAGATATTAGACTAGTTAGCAAACTGAAGGCCTACAGAGCTGTTGTTCTGACCTGACTGCTGTAAGCCTGTGAAACCTAAACAGTCTACCAGGAAACGATAATGTTTCCATAAATTGTCTTAGGAAGACTCTGAAAGTCACCTAGCAGGAGAAGATACCAGACACTGAGATCCTCTTGAACTGTACTTCCAAGCATTCCAAAAGTACCACAAGGTGTGCAAATTCAATGGGCTGGACATGTTGTTATAACAGAAGTACATTTGCTAAAAAAGACTATTTTATGGAGAAGTCACACAGGGCAAGCACTCAGAAGGTCAGAAGAAGCAATACTGAGAAACCCTAAAGGTCTCTCTTTAGAACTTTAGAATTGATTGTACACCATTGGAGACACTGGCTCAGGATCATCCAGGATGGAGTGTCTTTATCAAAAAGATGGTATTGGGCTCTATGAAGAAAGCAAAATTAACAACTCAAAGGAAATGTGACATCTGTAATTTTAGAATATGCACTCCAGGTGTTCACATGGACTATCTCTGTGGTAGAACATTTTAAGCTTGTATTGGTCTGATCTGTCTCAAACATAGTGATGCTATTTTTGTCTTCTTTGATATTGAAGGACAAGAGCCAACCAACCAACCAGACAAACAAACAACCTACCAACCAATCAATAGGCAAGTTAGTATATACTTTCCTATTTCAAATTCAATATCCTCAGAAACTACAATGGCATTTTGTGATTAAGAATCCATTAAGGGGGAAGCTAGGAATCTCAGTGGATGGAGCACTGGCCCTGGAGTCAGGAGGACTTGAGTTCAAATCTAGCCTCAGTCACTTAATTACCTGGTTGGGTAACATTGGGCAAGTCACTTAACCCTGCTGCCTTGAAAAAAAACTAAGAAAAAAGTCCATTTAAACTCCTCTTATCAATATTGGTCCTTACATATTTGTGCATATGTTTTAAAAGTTACATCTTCAAAGGAATCAAATTCTGTGGAGCTTGTTATAATATAATATTTCTGGTAAGAGATCAGTAAATAATTATCTTATTGTGGTATCAAAGAGAACAGTTGATACCGACATGCTATTCTTGCTTATCTTAATTACAATCAAGTGCTTTTAATAAGAGAATATGATTTCCAAATGTATTCATATTTGGTAACATCTAACTTTTGATTTGCAACAATATCAATAATTTTCATATGTATGTCTATGTCTTATTCAATTAATAGTGGAATAAGTAATAATACAATTTAAGATCAATGAGACATTTTTTTCAAAGTTTACATTATGGTCACAATACATGAAGAATTAATCAGGAGATGAATTTCAATAATTCCATTTAAATTTGTATTGCATAGAAGGGCACACTTTGATATAAAATTAAGAATAACAATAGTAGTTATGTTACTGTTATTATTCTCAAAATATCCAAAGGAAAAAATTCATTTTTTTCTTTGTCAATATAGACAACTATATGAAAAGAACATTGGTAGCCTCTTTCTTTAACCTGAACATGCACAACACAATTACAAAGGGTTAAGAAAGCACATGGAAAGGGCAAATGTCATATACCTTTCCTGCTTCAATTTGAATGCCTTCCAGAGAAAGTCTTGTAGTCGGTTCTCCAAACATGGTCTTCAAATACAAGTACAGAGACTATACTGACATTTGTGAAGCTTCTATTTTCTTTAAACATCTGTGTGCACTAAATAATAAATGAAATGCTTGCTCCAAAGTAATGTGTAATCCAGATAAGTCATCAGAGTATAGGAATTAAATGTGAAACAGATGCTTTAAGATTTAGAAATGTTTCCAGGATGACACTAATATAACACAAGGACACGATAGGGACAGCTGTTATATACTCCAGGTGCCAGCTGCAAATACAACATACCTTTCTGAAAGCAATTCAGATTTGCTATAAATACTTTTTAAATAACTTGTCCTACAAATAAAAATGGTTCACTCCAAGATTTGAGTTTTTCAAGAGATAAACATACTTAAATACACACACCTACATTATCTAAATTCTATACCTTTAAAAGCAAACAGAAGATTTTTTTTGCCCTTGGTCAAAATAACATAACATGTGGAATTAAGAATTTTATGACAAGAAGCCAACATTATATATGACTAAAAAACAAAGCATTTTTTGGGCTAGAAATACATGTGCAGTTCCCTCTTGATCACATACAAGAGACTAATTGGAAAGAAAATGAATATGTTAAATGATGTAACTATTATTATGAAAATATTAAGTAGTTCAACTTGAATAACAAAAGCTATTTATGACTCAGGACTATGAGTTTCTTGTTTTGAGTGAATTAGTCTTTTGGTTAATTTGTTTCACACAAATACCAATAGAACAAAATGAAATCTAAAATATATTAAAGAATTCAGAAAAGGGGCCTTTACATGTTTAAGGGGGGTCATTGCACATCCACTTTTCAGAAACTGAAAAGAAATAGTGCTTCAGTAAAGTGGAACCAAACAAACAGTACCAGTGATCTGGATACATCTGAATTGACTAGATTTCTAGGATTCCTCTTTCAAATGCCTTAATCATTTTAAATAAATGGTTAAAGAGTTCAGCGATGATCTAGTCAATGCAATACATATAACAATACATTCTTAAATGATTTTGAATGAATAAAAGTATACTATATACCCATCAATGTACTGAACCCTAGGGACACAACTAGTATTAGCCTAAATCTTTGATTTTAATATATCATATTAATTGTGATACATTTGCCTAAAGGTTTAGTTTAATTACATTTTTTCCCATTCTGACTGGTTTCTTATCTGCATTTCATAGTATTATCTTATGCTTCTCACTGTCTTTCAATGTCTCTGTTTTCCAAATAAATCTTCCACACAATTTCTCTTAGAATACAACTATCTATAGATACTCATCAAGGAATAAGAGGAGGACACAACCTTGAAAAAAGAAAAAAAATAATAATATTGGATATTAGAATGTATTGAATTAAATAAATGATAGAGTTAAAGCACAAAGATAAAAAAGAACTAACATTAATCACCTCAAAGATGGCTTAGTAATTAATTGTATTTCAATTAAAATATTCACATGTGGTAGAAAACTGATGATTTTAAGTTAAGAAGCATAAGAATAAAGTTGTGTCTATATTCTCTCAAGCCTAGGAAAGTTATATTAAAATTTTGTTTGCAGTTTTCTACTACTATATGATACTCAGGAAATGGACAATAGATGCTTAGGGACCGATTACAATATGTGAACATATAGATGATATGGCAATAATAAAAATCATGATTCTGTCAAAAGAAATAAACAATTTTTAAATATCAGTTTCATATAGTAAAGAAGCAAAATAATTTCACAGCAAAACTATCAGCATTCTAATGTTCCACAAATGAAATTTAATAGAAGCTATTAGAAATATACATACTCTTTACAATATTTACAAATTGTATAAAATATATGGAATTTAATACTAGAGACGATAAAACAATATTTAACAATAGAGACAGATTGATTTTTGACTTAAATCAGTGAAGAAGACTTTTATTCAGTTTAATGAAAGAAACTTTTCCTTAAGTGTACAAAATGTGCCAAGTTCTCTATTAATAACCAGGGACACATGGAAAAAATATGAAAAAGTGCTTGTCCTCAAGTTATATCTTACTGTTGGGCAATAACATACTGATACTTCCCAAATTAGCTTATAGATTTAATGCAATATCAATCAAAACATGAATAGATTATTTCATAATAAATTCAGAAGAAAAAATAACAAGGATTTTTAAGGGGGAAAAGAAAACTAATAAATAACTAATAAAACTAATAAAACAGTATAAATTTTAAAATATATTTTATTTTATTTTTACAATTACATGATAGGAAAGTTTTTCAACATTTCATCCACTTGCATGTTTATGTCACCCACTTTTCTTCCCCTACCTTTCCCCCTCCACTCAGGAAGGAATAGTCTAGTGAACATTGTACATTGTTCATTTATGTTTGATATGTTGACATAACAGTCATTTTGTACATGAGGAATAAGGACAAAGGTAAAAGAAAGAAAACCATGGAATATAAAGGAAAAAAATCAACACATTTTTTTAAAAAATGAACATAATGTTCATGCAGATTATGCATTTTTGGTTGTTGTCTTTTGTTCTGTTTAGTTGTTTCATTTGGATGTGATAGACATTGTCCATAACAAGTCAACCAGGGTTAGCCTAGTTCTCTCAACCACTGAGATGAACTGCATAATTGATCAACTCAAAAATTGTTGTTAATGTGTACAATATTTTCTTGTTTCTCTTGTTCAGTATCAATTTCTCTTGTTCAGTATCAGTTCCTGTAAGTCTTTCCATGTTTCTTTCGGGTTTGACCATTCATAGTTTCTTATAGAATAATAGAGTTCCAAAATATTCTTATACCATAACTTGTTCAGCCATTTCCCAGTTGATGGGCAGTCCCTCAATTTCCAATTCTCTGCCACTACAAAAAAAACTGCAATAAATATTTTAGAATATGGGGAATTTCTCCCATTTTTAAAAAATTTCTTTTGGATCTAGGTCTAGTAATATTATTGCTGGGTCAAAGGATATGATCAGTTTTATTTCTCTTTTGATATAGTTCTGTTACTCCAGGTTCCGTATTATCCTGTGATGATTCATGTACTTGACCCAGGAATGCAGGTGTAAAAAGCAAATTGAGATTTAGTAAAAGAAGTTACACAAAATAAAGTGATAGAGAATCTAAAAAGAGATTAAAGAAAAGACAAGTGAACTGCAAATTAATCTTGGCAGGCCAGCTGCTAGTTTCAACAGAAGTCTGGTAAAATAGATAGCACAGCCTTGACAGAAATCTTAAATCCCTCTTCAGGGTCCATGGGAAGAGGCTGTGACTTCGGAGTTGCCCAAGTACCTCATTGAAGAGTTTGCCTTTTGGGGAAGGGTTGAGGATTCCCTTCTGGGTGGTCTCTCAGATTTTAATTCAACTTAACTTGTATTCCCATTGAGAAGGTGGTCATGGTCAGACTGAAAGTCAAGACAGTGTTTTAACAGTGATAGAGGAATAGTGAAGATTTTTAACAGTGCAAACAAAAGATTTAAAAAGTTTGTTTCCAATTCTCTGCATCAGTTTGATATTGCTCTCCAGAATGGTTGGAGTAGTTCACAATTCCACCAACAATGCATTAATGTCCCAAACTTCATACAAACTCTCCAACATTAATGGCTTTGCCTTTTTACCATCATAGCAAATCTAATATGTGTGAAGTCATGCCTCATAGTTGTATAAATTTGCATTTCTCTAATCAATAATTATTTGGAGATTTTTCATATGAAAATATTATATGAAAATTGCCTGTTCATATTCTTTGACCATTTGTCCATTGGGAATGACTTGTAGCCTTATCAATTTGTTTCAATTCTCTATATATTTTAGAAATGAGATATTTAACAGAACTCCTAGCCGGGAAAATTGTTTCCCAATATTGTTTTCCTTCTGATCTCAGAAGCACTGGTTTTATTAGTGCAAAATCTTTTTAATTTATTTGTCAAAATCATCCATTTTGCATATTATAATGTATTCTATTTCTTGTTTGATTATAAATTTCTCCCTTTTTCCATAGATCCATTAGATTGAGTATGATTCCTTGACCTGTCAATTGGTCTATGATATCATCCTTTATGTCTAAATTCTGTGCCCATTTTGACTTTATTTTGATAAAGGATGTAAGATGTGCTTTTTTATATCCATTTTTTTTGTCATACTTATTTCCAGTTTTCCCAGTGTTGTCAAATAGTGAATTCTTTTCCCAGGTGCTAATGTCTCTGGGTTTGTCATTAAAATAAACATTCATTTATCATTCTTTCTTTTGTACCTATCCTAAACTATGGTCCATTACTCTATTTTCTAACCAATACCAGACAGTTTTTATGACTGCTGCTTTAAAATATAGTTTATATCTGGTACATCTAGGTCACTTACGATTCCTTGTTTTTCTCATCAGTTTCCTTGATATTTTTTGGAAACTTTTTTCTCTAGATGAATTTTTTTTACTATTTTTCTAGCTCTGTAAAAGAGTTATTTGGAAGTTTGGTTGATATGGTACTGAAGAAATCATTTAATTTGGATAGAATTGTCATTTTAGTCATATTATCTCAGGCTAACTAAGAGCAAATGATGCAACATAATATAAATTAAAAATTATGTGGCTATGATTGAAAATTATCTCCACACCAATAAAACCATAGATATTATGGTAAATAATCCTTGGATTACCAAGTCAATCAATAACTCTAGGTCTTTTGTTCATTTATTTGTAAAATTAGACTGTTGGACTAAATAATTTTCAAATTCAGCTATAAATGAAAGAAATGAGAATTAATTAATGAAAGTTTAATTATTCACTTTACCTTTACTTACATCAAAATAATAAATATCCTTAATTTATAAACACAAAATTAAATGGAATGATAGTTTTTTTAGTAAATTCAAGATAAATGAATATCAATTTCCATTAATAAAAATGAAATAAAAATTTACACATTTAATGGAAATAAAAGCTAATCTTAAAGTGTTTAAAATGTGTTCTTTATCCTCTTAGTAGATCTTTTTTTTTTTAGGTTTTTGCAAGGCAAATGGGGTTAAGTGGTTTGCCCAAGGCCGCACATATAGGTAATTATTAAGTGTCTGAGAGGGATTTGAACCCAGGTACTCCTGACTCCAGGGCCAGTGCTTTATCCACTGCGCCACTTAGCCACCCCCTTAGTAGATCTTTTAATTTAATTCTACTTCCCTTTTGATTTCTGCTTATTAGTTGTCACTTAAATCCAATTCACTCACAAGTCAAGACCTCACCCTTGTTATATAATTTGTCCTCTTTGAGAAAGAAGATTGATCAAGAACAATATAATTGTTCTCTAGTATGTTACAAAGAATGGTGCTAAATTCTAGGCATACAATCTTAAGAAGGAAAATGAAAGTAGTAATCCAAAAAATATAAATAAAAGAAATGATGTTTAGAATTTATATTACCTGAGGGCTCTCTGAAATATCTGGGCATATTTGGTTTAGAGAATAGAGAATAAGGAACTTAGAAGTTAGGCCTTCACTTCTTGAAAGGGAAACTTAATTGAAGAATTACATTCAATCCTCTTGTCCCTGGGGCGGTGGAGCGGGCAGGAGAAATGGATGGAGATTACAAAGAGGAAAATGGATGCTAGATGTAAGGGAAAAGATAAAAATTTTGTAATAATTAGAGCTTCCCAAAAGTTGAATCAGCTCCCTTATTAATTAGGAAGTGTCTCTTTATAGCAAGTCTTCTAAAAAAAAGAAAGGCTAGATATCTAATCCCTGTGTGTGTTTCAGAGACAATTTTTATAGGTCTGTATTTGATCTAGATAGAAAATCCCCTAAAAAAATAGACTCTTAGATGAAGAGCTGCTTCACTTTTTTGGACTTTTAATTTTCTCTAGTGCCTAACACAGTGGATGGCAAAAGGTAGGGATTCATTTTTTGTTGTTGTTGTTGTTGATTGAAAGATGTGGTCTCTTTTAATTCTATGATTTTAAAAATTCTATTCATTTAAATTAAAACAAGTATTTATTGAACTGAAGAGAAATACAGTGATTCAAAACTTAGCTATTTTTTAAGGATGAAGTTATGGTTTCTGTAATTTATAAGTGTAACACCAAAATAAGTAAAGGTTTGCAAGTGAACCTATCATTATTCATGACTTAAAACTTTTTAATTAAAATAGAAAAGAAAATTAATTCTTTCTTCTCTTGCTTAAATCTAGAGAAAGCTTGATGACCGTTAGTGAAATATCAAAAAAAGACATTTTTTTATTGGAGACTAGTCTGAAATACTTTAGTCTTAATGTTGAATATTTTGGAAAAAAAGAAAAGAAAGAGAAACATAAAATAGAAATATAGCACTTGAAAATTCACTTTATTGTATCATAAAATGTATTATCATTGAACTGCACCATCATTTTCTATTCAAAAAACATAGTACTTTTTTCCATAACAAAAGATTGTTCTTTTTATATGCAGTAGGAATTAAATAAGAGTGGAATTCTTGTGATGCTTATTGAAGTCAGGTATGCTTCTCTGTTATGTCAAATAAATATAGGAGTATCTTGAAATAATGTGATTGCTGAATTGACCTTAAAATATTATTATTTGAACAAAAGATATCTTGCTTTTAAAATATATCAGAATTCCAAACAGGGTCTTTTAAGGAGTAAATATTTAATTATGAAACATGATAAAAATATTGTCTCTTTAATAAAATGAGTGATCAACTTCATAAATGATTTAGTAACTCAAAGTTTTTCATTTTGTGACAAACTCCACCAGATATTCAGAGTAATGGTAATATCCATTCTTCTTTATAGTTATGAGATTTGCCACAGACATTCATCCAACTCCTTGGAGCATTTTTAATCTGCATTCTATTGACCATACCTCATATCAAATGGCAAGGCAGGATCACCAACAATGCGATGCTGAAATGCAGTCGATCCATCAACATTGATGCAGTGTTAGCTTGGACTGAGCTCTACTAGACTAGTCATGTTCAAAAGATGGATGGGAGCAGAATGTCTGAGCAGTTGCTTCATAGTAAGCTATAAAGAGATGAGTAAAAGCGAAGTGAAATATATAGTAATTTACTTTTCACTTCACTACTACTTCACTTCTACTTCAGAGATCTCCTCCTCCAGGAAGCATTCTTCATTAAACATAAATGAATTATTCTTCAATAAATTATGTTGATGCCTAATATATTTGTTTCTTCAATTTACTTTGTATAATTCTGGAATCATAACTAAATGATCAACTTAATGTGAGACTACATTTGCCTAAAAGGCAACTTGGTAGTACAGTGGATAGATTGCTGGGACAGGATTCAGGAAGACTTGAGTTCTAATTTGACCTCCAATCTTACTAATTGGACATTCCTAGTGAAACTACTTCACCCTGTTTACCTCAGTTCCTCCATCAATAAAATGAGTTGGAGAACAAAACTACTCTAGTATGTTTCTTGGCAAAGAGAGGTGCATCATTATCAACTTACCTCCTTCTTTTTGATGTCATGGACTAATTTTTACAAGTCAAAGGATATTTAGGATATTTCTCTTCAAAACTCGTCCTCTGATCCTAATTCAATTCATCATGGATAATCACAACATGTGTACATTTTCTTTCACATTATAATTCTTCAATTATTGGAACGTAAGTATCAGCATTTCTCTACATTTTGATTCTCTGCACTAAATAGTCTCAGTTTCTTTTGTTGATCTTACAATGAGCTTTCCAATCATTGCTCTTTCCTAGTCATGCTCTTCTGGATAATTCCGCCCCCCCCAGCTTTTCTCTTCCTATAAGATAACCCACAAATAAGTATAGTAATATAAAAAGGAACTGACCTGGTCAGATTTTGGTAGAACTCTCTTTTTTTGGAGAATATATATGTATCTTGATTTTATTTTTCTATTCTATAGAATAAAAAGAAACAAACTTAGAGTAGTAAAATGGATGGTTCATTTACTAATATAAAAGCATACATATTAGATTCAAATATAAGAATATTAATCCCTACATTTATAGAAGTGTAAAAATGAGGCAAAGAGAAATAATTTGAATTGTTCATTTTCACTCATGTAGTAGGGTAAGGAAGGGAAAGCATGAAGCATTTACATGGTACCAACTATATACAAAAAACTTTTACAAATAGTATCTCATTTGATCCTTTTAAAAATCCATGCAAGTTAGGGGGCGGCTAGGTGGCATATAGGGGGCGGCTAGGTGACGTAGTGGATAAAGCACCGACCTTGGAGTCAGGAGTGCCTGGGTTCAAATCTGGTCTCAGACACATAATAATTACCTAGCTGTGTGGCCTTGGGCAAGCCACTTAACCCCATTTGCCTTGCAAAATCTAAAAAAAAAAAATCAATGCTAGTGAGGTATTAATATTATCCTTATTTGATAGTTGAGGAATTTGGAGTAAGTAGAAATTAAGCGACTTACCCAAAGTTATTTATAGTTAGGCAGTGGAGACCAGATTTGAATGTAGGTTTTCCCAATTCCAGGCCCAGAACTCTTTCTGTTGTGAGAACAACTGCTTCTTATAGTCATTGTTAGAGGTAGATTCAAGCACAAATCTTGTTGATTTAATCCCCACCATAAGGGAATTTTGGAAATATTTCTCTTCTTTTTCCCCTTCAGGGTACATTTTTTTCCCTTGCAAGGGTCACAGCAGTAGAAATGCTCAAAATTTATTGAACTTCTTGTCTATTGATTCCTTTAGTGAGACAAGGATTGGATTGGATGTATTACATTATCATGTACTGTTGCCATATAGCAAATGCTGGTGTTTGCCCAGTGTTGAGATTGTGCTACGGTATCTAGTGATGTGGAAGGAAGCAAATTCAATTCAAAGCCAAAAGACTCCTGAAGCAAGCAAACTAGATAGTTCTGTTTCCTATCAATTAGGACATAGGGTGGAAGAATTATGGTAAAGGCAAATGAGAAGAATGCCTTAAATGAAATATTCTTCACTATAATAAACATATTATTTTGTCTTTCTCTCTCAAAGAAGACCATGACATCAGGAGATGATAACATGACAAACACATGAATTGGATTTGAGTTTTACTTTCTCCTCTGGAGTCCAGTGGATCTGGATCCAATGGCCAGATTAGTTAGAATGGAGACAGCACTGGATGTGAGGCAATCAGGGTTAAGTGACAAGGTCACCCAGCTAGCAAATGTCTGAGTCTGGATTCAAACTCCATTCCTCATGACTTCTAGATCAGTGATCTATCCACTGTGCCATCTAACTGCCCTTATAATAAACATAATTGTGCAACTCACATCTCCAGGCATTTGATTGCTGGTGTGGTCCTCTTCTTTACTGGACTGCTAATAGTACTAGTAAAGAAATCCAACCTGTCTATCGCTCCTTTCTCATTTTGCATGTAAATTGGTTTGTAAATACCAATAGGGATTTTTTAATCTATAAATAGTTTAAAGTGAATCCTGTCTTGATGTTCCTCCTGGAATTGAAAGAATGCTAACCCAATGTAATTATGACTGGCAGTCATTTTTAGGGATGCTAATAGGGCATGACACAGAAAGTCAAGGTCAGTATCCTATTTCAACTCAGTAGAATGTGTTAGAGAGTGAAACTGAAAGAGACCGGCTGCTTCTACATGGAATTTTTTTTATAAAAGACATTTTAAGTAGAAGGAAAAAATGGTCAGAATTTAGTACCATGTACAGTAACTTTTTATATGAAATGTTAAGCAAGCAATATATTTCAGGAAGCCAATTAGTTGGTTTTGTTAGAGCATGGAACCAAGGAAGGGAAAAAATGAGAATTTCTTTATGTAACAGGCTTGTTAGCTTTGCAAAATTTTTTTTTAAATATTTTTTGCATGCAGAATGGACATTCAATTGCAGGTAAAATGTTTATTTATTCCCAAAGAGTTTTTTGTGCCAACTCTATATTGTTTTCTAAATACTATATGTTGTTATCAACTGTCTTATTTGCTTTTCCTCAGTCCTTATATTTAATCTTCCAACTACCTGATTTTGCACAGGTTATTTTTCATAAAAGGGGTGCACTCTATTTCCACCTCTATTTCTTAGAATCCTCAGATTTCCTAAGGGTTCAGTCCATGTGTTCCAGCCTACAAGAATACACTCCTGAGTAGTAGTGCTTTTCTACCTTCACCTGAAATTGTCATCTGTGCACTTAATTGACAATAGCTTGTAATGAATTCAAATAAATTCAATAAGCATTAAGTGCCCACTACTTTCATGACAAGCATTATGCCAGTGCCTACTAACTTCATGACAAAAATGAAATAGATCTTGCCCTCAAGAAGATTTCGTTCTTATTGAAATATAATACTTTCAATCCACTGTAAGAGAAATTGGAAGGCCAGGACTTTCTTATTTCATACTTGTCTCCATCGATCACTGAATATAGGTAGATTTAGTTAGAACAGAAAGGGAGAGAAAAGAAATGTGAACAGCTTAAAGCATAATTCATAATTATATGAGCAGAAAGAAGAGAAAATATCTTGATGCCACTGGGTTTTAGCCTTATAATTCTTCAAAGGGCATCACACAAATCAAGAGTTGTTTAAACAGAGAAGGTTCCCACAGTGACAGAATTGAGGAAAGCCCCAGCAGTTTGTTAGCCCAAGATCTGACATTTATCTTTATGCACAATTCAACATCAACAAACAGTTGGAGACTTAGTAATTGCTGTCAATTTCCAATTGGCCAAAAATTATTTTCAATTAACTTAAATAATACAGATTCTTCAAAATTATTTTAGGAAAAACCCTGGTACTTGAGGGTTTTATGAAGAGTTCCTTTTGAGGAACCATATAAAAAAGATAATTGCATGAAAAGCAATTAATTCTTACAATGTGGATAGCAACCACATCTGCTCCTTATTGACCTTTTATAGAATGCTTATACATGCAAATAATGTCCAAATGAGTCTACACAATACATTTTGAAATACATGCATGCATGCACATGTCACAGATACACATGTGCATATGTATATAGATATGCAATCATCCTATATAGCATAAACATAATATGTCCTTTGATTTATATGAATATATTCTATATGTGTATATATTATAGATACATTATATATCATAAATATATAATGTATAATTGTAATACATAAGATTTATCCATAAATATGTACATATAAGTACAGAGTACATATGCATATATGTGTATGCAAATTTAAATTATGTACAAGAGTATTGATGCATTTGTATATCTTCTTATAAAACATCAATCAAAAAGAAGTTCTTAGATTTCATTTCATTTGTCTGATAGATAAGGTAAGAGATTTTAATCAGGACCAGTATACCGTTATTTCTTCCTAGAACTTGTGCAAGGCTGTAGTATTTTAGTGATAATTTCAAAGATTTTATTCATATAATTTTTAGGTTTTCCTGAAAGAATATGACTCTTCTCTAAATTCTTTGGCACTATGTAAGAAATATTTTATTGTACAACTATATATATATATATATATATATATATAAATCAAGATCTAAATTACTTCTTTTACAATAGCTAAATTCTATCTGATCACATTATATCAGTCAGAAATTAATTCAATACCTATCCATCACACTTTTATCCCCTACTGACCTCAGCATATTACCCATAGAAATTTAAATGTGAAAATTAGCTTGCAAGCTATCATTTAGAACAGGATAATAACCCCTCCTTAAAAAAAGGTGTTTTTTTCATTTGAAATATAGTATATAAAAAGACAAAGGGTTGCTTTATTAAAATGACTGAAAGAGGGGCATGCATGTATGTACATGTATAATATAATGTGCATAAACATATATATATGTATATTTTAATTTATATGCCCATATTTTCAGCCAGCTCTTAATTCAATAAACCTTAAACATTTTGGGATCAGGCAGAGACTGATAGACAGACACAGAGAGAGATAGATGTATAGACAGAAAGAGAGACAGAGAAAATGTTAAACACAGACATTGAGACAAACAAAAAAATGAAACAGCAAATGAAAAGGATGGGCTACATATTAGGAATAGTTATACAAGAGATGCTTTGGAGGAAATACATAGTTAAGTAAATGACATACACACACACACACACACACACACACACACACACACACACACACACACACACACACACACACATATATATATATATATATATACATATACACCAAGTTATATGGAGACTAATAAAACACAAGGACTATCAAATGAAATTTCAAGCTTATTAAAACATGAAAGACTAAACAAATACTACCATATGTGTCCTGGATAAAGAATCTTTATTTATGTGTCCTGGATAAAAAAATCTTTAAAATTTCTATGAAATTAAAATTGAGCATTCAATTGAAGGGCAAGGACAAGTGGTTTTGTGTTCATGAACAGATTGTAAAGCAGTGAAAACAAGCAATCATTTTTCAAAAGTAGTTTAAGAAATGTTATCAAAGAAATGTATACTTAAAAAAGTTAGATTTAGCTAGTAGTGGGAGTGAGGGAAAAAGCACATGATCTCTAATGAGTCAGTGGTTCCCTCAAGATGTCAAGAAAAATCACCAGATTTATGGCAAGACTGTGGTGAACTTATGTTAGGACATAGACAAGACAAAAAATAGGTAGGGAAAGATGAGTTAAAATTAAATTTACTGAAAGGAAAACACATTTTAAAGATATCACATATCCACTGGAATATCTTAACATTTCTTGGAACCTTGTATAATATCTTATAGATATTAATAAAGCTTATTGAATTGACTTGTGCTATTAAGATATAATAAAATGACCAAACCATAAAAAAGTTTACTATCATGGTTATGTTAAAAAGAATTAGAAGGACACACATTTTGGTAGATCATTATTTCAAGGATATATACAACTCCTCCACTGGTTCTGAACACAAATCATCTGGGCTTTCTCATTCTCTGTTATTATTTCCCACAATTCCTAAATTCTTCTATAGAACTCATATTTAATTGATTCTGTTTTACAATCTGTTCCTGGCCACAAAACCACTTGTCATTGCCCTTCATTTTACTTCCATAGAAATTTTAAAGATTTTTTATCCAGGACACATAAATAAAGATGCTTTATTCAGGACACATGTGCTAGTATTTGTCATGCTCATTGAATTGGTGGATATGGCATTGACAAAGACAAGATTGCCCAAGGCAGCTTTATATCATCAACAAAGGAAAAGGACCTGGAAGCTACATGCTTAATGAAGGATTTACATTGATATTTTTTGTTTTTATTTTTTTCAGCTCATCCCTTCATCCTTTCCCCTTTCCCTTCTAAAACAAGTAAATCAAAATAAAACGGAATGAGGAAAAATAAAAACATTAATTAATAACATTAAATAATATATGTTCAATATTTATTTTAATTTATCTCTTCTTCCCATTCCCAAAAGATATACAAAAGAACCTGTGAGGTGAAAATTCTCTCCACATCTCTTAATTGGGAGGTAGGTTTGTTCTTTATAATTTAATGCCATATTTTTGAAGGTTTTCTGGTTATGCTTTTCCTTTACCTTATCAGGTGTTCTGTCTAATTGTTTTTCTTTCTGTGTTTATTTCATTTTCTATTTGTTTATTCAGCTGCATTTCTAAGCTTCTCCATATTCTAGTACTATATTTATTATGTTCTTTTTTTTTTCTGACCAGAAAGGAATGCCTCAAGACTATGATTATGCTCACCATAAATCTCTTTGGAAGGGTTATTTTGATCTGATTTATTATTATCCTTAAACTGCGTTTTTCACATCTAAACACAGGACTTCAGATGAAAACTGAGAGGGACAATGAGACCATTACCTCTCTTTTTCAGAAAGCTATGATCTCCTGAATGCAACCTGAGATCACATATTATTGTTGTTGTTGTTACTATTGCAGTCTTCTAAAACTTCCAGATCCTTAACTTTTCCAAAAATGTGGAGGTGATTTTCTTCTATTTTATATTGGTCTTCATTTAAAAAAAATAAAATTTGACTTTACACTTAATCCAAATACATTTCACATTAATAGATTCAACCCAGTACTCTAGCCTGTCAAAATCCTTTGTGATCCTGATCACCCATTCTATTAGTATACTTTACAATTTTCTTTTATATGAACAATGAATGAGTATAGCAGTTCTGAGTTTATCAAATTCATTAATAAATTGTCTAATATAAATGTGAAAAATCCAAATGGAAACTTTCTACGATGTTTCTAGTGAAAAAAAAAAACCAAACAATTATTCTTTTGACTCTAAGCATGCAAAAAGTTCTGAATATATGTGATTGAATCATAGTACATTTCATCTTTCCTTTCATTACTTCTGAATTTTTGGAATTGAAAAACAAGCTTCTGCTTAAATCATATATTGAAATTTGCCTCAATGCCTGAGACTTTCCAGCTCAGGAACATCCTATAGCATTGTAGCTACTCAGCCTGCAATTTAGCAGAATGTGCCCTGACCCTCCTTATTGCTGAGTTGCATGTTTCATTTCTGAATACTTTTATTTCCCCTCCCATTTCCTATTTTTAGCTCCCTTAATGCATGCTTTCTTATTCCATTATAATGTCAATTCCTTAAGGACTTGGACTTTTTACTGTGTTTGAATCCTTAGACCTTAATATTTGTTTTCCAATGTATTTCTTCCTTCTTTCTATCCTTCCTCCCAGCTTTCCTTTCTTCCTTCCCTCTTCTCCTATTTCCTCCTTCCCTTTCCTCTCCACACCTCTGCTCTGCTTGTCTATTTCCCCTCTCCTCTCCTCTCCTCTCCTCTCCTCTCCTCTCCTCTCCTCTCCTCTCCTCTCCTCTCCTCTCCTCTTTTTCTTTCTCTAGCTTTGCTTTTCCTTCACTTCCTTCAATATTTCTATCCAAGAATAATGAGATATATTTTCAATAGCTTTGAAAAATACTCAGAATATTTTCATAATTTTCCATTCATCTATTAATTTTATAAATGAATCAAAATGTATTTTAATTTGTCATGATTTATTCTTGACTGAAACTTTTTATTTGTTATTTACCTTATCTCGTATTGATTTAAAAATTATTGATTGATAATTTATGAATTTTCTCAGAAATAAAAATCAAACTCAGTCAATAATTTGAATATTCTGATCTCTTGATTTTCTTAAAAATTAAAGCATCTGACCTTCAATAATCTAACCACTCTTTTCTATTTTCCATAATTTCTCAGACATCATTGACAGTCCCTCAGTCATCATATCTTTCAGTTTGTTCAATACCATAAAGTACAATCCTATTGAGACAAGTGATTCGAATTCAGAAATAGGAGTTAAGTGCTCTCCTTTATCCAGATATTAGGCATTTCTATGTATTCGGCATTTCCATGTTTCAACTAAGAGTAAAGATTGTCTATTCAGAGAAAATAAAAAAATAACATTTGATTAAGCCTCTTCTCTTTTTGGTTGTAAGTAATCATGATGTCATACACACCTAACAAAGGTTCTATCACTTTTTTGATCTGCCCTTAAGTTGTCCATTATTTTTTCCCAGTAACAGCTCATTCTGAGCTTTTGCATTTCTAACAGTATTTTAATTGGACCATATCACATTCATATTCACTTTTTGCTACCTAGTCTTGTTTCTATTTTCCTATGTACTTACTCCATCATAAAGTCAAAGACTGAATGTTTTCAAATTAACGAAGATACTGAGTATTTCTACTTTTACTAACCATTTTCTTCTTTACCAGTGAGAATCAGATTCAAATAAAACACTTCCTTGGTAGCTCTTCCACATATTGAAAAATGAAATTATCACAAATGTAGGTCAATAATTTATTAGCTTATCTACCTTTGGCAGAGTGAAATTTCCATAATATATTTGAATAACTCATTCTCCCATAACTACTATAATGTGCCTTTTTACTAATAAACTAACATTAGATTCTCTTATATTTATAGGTTATTGTCTAAAAATGGTTTGAGGGATAAAATAAAATAAAGCAAAAATGAATAAAACACAGGAGTATCAGGAGACAAAAAAAATTTTACGAAGTTTAATTACCTAAGAAATCTTTAAAATTCAGGAAGAAAGGAAGGAGCAAAGAGATGAACTAAGATTAAACACATGGAATCTCAATTCTAATGTATAAATGAAAGAATACATTCAATTTTGTTGTGTGGATGCTTTTGAAAGATATTCAACTTGGGAAAAGGCAAGAAAGTATGGAATAATAACAGGTTTGTTTTTAGTCTCTGGATATGTGTAAGAATGTAAAATAGTATTAAAGATTCTATGAGGGGCGTCTAGGTGGCGTAGTAGATAAAGCACCAGCCTTGGAGTCAGGAGTACCCGAGTTCAAATCTGGTCTCAAACATTTAATAATTATCTACCAAAAGATGAAGAAATCAATAATAAAGGGTGAGAAAATACTTAAAACTTAATGATATAAAATGACACTTTTAAAATAATAGAATTAAAAGAAGCATTATTTGCCTGCATAATTTATTTTGATATTATAAATATCCAATAAAATTATAAAATTTTAAATCTCTATGCCATACTTATTTGATACGTGCAAAAAATAATGTATTTATATGAGAGGCAAAGGGGAGATTAAGAACCTTATCTTCTGATCTATTTCTAGATAAAAATTTTAAACCCCATTTTTAAATGAGAGTTGCTGAAAAAAAATTGACATAGAAAAGTACACTTATAAATGTTCAAAAGATGGAAAAAAGAAATATACTAAAGCACTTATTGAAAACTTTGTAGAACACCAATGCTCATACAAATACATTTATTCGCAACTGTGGATTGAGAAGCTAGAGATTAGAAACCAAGAATAATTAAATTATTATCACTTTGTCTTAATAAAAGACTTTAATTAGAATTGTGAAAAGTTGAAATGAATCTTCTCAACTAGGGACTCTATTTTTAATGTCTGCACAATCAATGGATTGGTAGACATCAAAGACATAAAAAGATGTCCTCATTTAAAATATAATTCACATTCATTTTAATTTAAATGAACTCCCACATCCACATAATTCTTCTTTGAACTATAATTATTCTTCATTTCACAGTAATATCTCACATAAAACTCTCAGTAATCAAACTTAAATATTATGATCACAAGTAATTTGATTATAAAAATTCAGAAAAAGTTCAGGTTTAATCATTTTCATCATTTTACCCTTTCAATAACCAACCTCAGAAGGACAACTTACAATCTATCAAATATTTGATTCTTCCAAAAGCAATATAAAAAGGATCAGGCTCTACAGGTTATATCAAGAGGCTACACATATATAAATGCACAGGAATACAGTGAAATTCACAAATCTAATCAATTAACTTTTTGACCTTGAAATTTTACAATGTTTATTTGTCATTAAAATAATTAATTTTAAAATGAATCTTTAACATGTTATTCAACAGCTCCCTGGGAAAATATTGGAAAAAGAAAACAGTGATAATTAGAATAAGGGTCCTAATCTTTTCAGGAATTCTTGGGATATCTATTAGGTATTTATCATGTGAAAGATTCTATGCTCAGTACTTGAGATACAATGGTAAAAATAAAATGGTTAAAAATAATCACATTCTAAATTTAGAGCTGGAAGAGATCTTACAAGTGATCCCTATCTTTAGAGACCTTATATTCTACTGGTTTTAATATGCACATGTGGGTTAATATATATTACATAGAAATTAATTCAAGTTAAAAAGAATTGAAGATCATTTGACAATGAATAAAGAATAGCTAGGTAAATTAGAATAATAGCTAATAATTGAATAGTTTTTTAAGTTTTACAAAACACAATATAAAAATAATTATTTTGAACCTCAAATCAATCCTGTAAAACAAATGGTGATTTTAATTCCCTTTTTATATTTGAGAAAGCCATCACACAGAATTACTCAGTGTCAGCATTTTGTGGTTTGAACTTCTTTACTCACAGTGATATACTATAAAAGTCTCCTAAAGATCTTCGTCACTTAATGATCTTATCTTTCCATTGGTCCAAGTATTTTTTTTCCAAAGTGATTTTCATAAATAATAGCTCTGTTATTTTCTGACTAAATGAACTACTATGATTCCCTATTGCTTTTGTAATTGTTCAGTCATTTTCAGTTGTGTCCAAATTTTAATTGTCACTATTTGAGGTTTCCTTGGTAAAGATATTTGATTGGCATGCCATTTCATTCTTCAGATCATTTTATTGTTGAGGAAACTAAGGCAAATGGGGGCTTGTCAAGGGTCATACAGCTAGTAATGTCTGAAGCCATATTAGGTCCCAGGAAAATGAGTTTTCCTGAATCCAGGGTCAGCATTCTATTCACTTCTCATTGCTACTATTATAAAATTCATATACCTCTGCTTTAGATTAACATTCCTTCATAATTTGCATTAAACCATCTTTTCATCATACACACACACACACACATATGCATACATATATATAATTCTTATTCAGGAACACTTGGGCCTACTTTAACAAATCTTATAGTTGTTCTTCCCACATTATATACAAAGTACCATCTTTATGCCTTCATAAAATTTGTATCTCAGGATTGAAATGTTCACCTTCCTAATCTCTGTGTTTTACAATTAGTATCTTTCAAAGTTCAATTTAGGTGTAACTTTCTAAATCAAGACTTTCCTTAATCTCCCATTTGGGAAGTACCCTTCCCTTATTTTCTTGTCTTTTGTTAATTTTTTTAGAAATGTTTTTTTTTTTTATTTTGAGTTGTACAATTTTTCCCCTAATCTTGCTTCCCTCCCCCCACCCCCCAGCAGAAGGCAGTCTATTAGTCTTTACATTGTTTCTATGGTATACATGGATCTAAGCTGAATGTAATGAGAGAGAAATCATATACTTAAGGAAGAAAAACAAAGTATAAGAGATGCCAAAATTACATAATAAGATAATGTTTTTATTCCCTCAATTGAAGGTAATAGTCTTTGGTCTTCGTTTCAACTCCACGATTCTTTGTCTGGATACAGATGGTATTCCCCATCGCATATAGCCCCAAATTGTCCCTGATTGTTACACTGATGGAATGAGCAAGTCCATCAAGGCTGAACATCATCCCCATGTTGCCCTTAGGGTGTTTTTCTGGTTCTACTCTTCTCACTCAGCATTGGTTCATGCAAATGCTTCCAGGCTCTCCTGAATTCCCACCCCTCCTGGTTTGTAATAGAACGATAGTGTTACATGACATACATATACCTCAGTTTGTTAAGCCATTCCCCACTTGAAGGACATTCACTTAATTTCCAATTCTTTGTCCCCACAAATAGGGCTGCTATGAATATTTTTGTAAGTGATATTTTTAGCTTTTTTCATGATCTCTTCAGTATAGACCCAGTAGTAGTATTGCTGGATCAAAGGCTATGTGCATTTTCTTTTTTCCCTTTGGGCAAAATTCCAAATTGTTCTTCAGAAAGATTGGATGAGCTCACAGCTCCAAGGAACAGATGGAGACCATCCCTAAAAACAAACTAGATAATTTTGAATACATTAAATTAAAAAGCTCTTGTACCTCCCCTTATTTTCAACATCATCTATCTTTTTTATTCAATACTTATCTTTTTACATATTTTCATTAAATCTTTCTTAATAGAATAGTTTTAATGAAACCATGAATTATTTTGTCATATATCTCCAAATATCTATGACATTGCATGATAGTATTTGTTGACTGTTTTGTTTATTGGTGATTGAAAATAAAGAAGGGGACTCATGTAAGTCCAAATCTGTCATATTTATTTAAAAGAGAGATTTTTCAAGCAAGGTGATGTGAGAATATCTTAATGAAGAAGATAAGATCTGATGTGAATTTTCAAGTATGAAAACTATTTTTGTCATGGCAATATAGAAAAATTGCATTTTATGCACAGGACAGTATAGATTTATTTACATATGTATGAAAAAAGGAAGGATAATAAAAGTTCTTGAGGACAAGCAAAGTGATTGTTTTTGTTTCTATTTCCTTTTATTAGCCATATCCATGCTTAATAAATGTTGAATTTACTTTGTTAGATATGTATTTGAAAATTATAGCCTATATATAATATGATATGTATGAAGAGAAGCATTAGACTTCTGTTATGTCCTTAAATATCAAGCAAGGAGCAATGGGTAAAAATGGAAAAGAAGTAAAATTTTATTTTATGTATGACACAGTTTCCCAGCAATTACAACTATTAAAATTAGACTTTAGCTCTTCTGCTTTGTAATGGGTTTAATTGGAGGCTTTCAAAGAAAGGTTAGATGATGACTTGATAAGTTTATTAGATTATAAGCTATTTTATGTAAGATGTACTTTTTTTGCCATTTGGCCAATTCTGATTTTTTAAGGAGTCATTTTCTTTAACATTTTTGAGTCTCTTTTACCTAACTTAATTCTTTTTCTCTTTTTTTAAACTAAAGCTCTAATTTCTTTTCCCAATTTATCCTCTAGTATTCTTATTTGACAAGTTTGAGATTCTCCCTTTTATGACCTTTTCCTCTTTTCCTGCTTTCATGGTCCAAAGGAGATGTATAAGTTTTCAGTGCTTCCAATGTGGCATGAAATGAGAAATCACTACTTTTCTGATCTGTGCTATTGTCCTTATACAGGTTTGACTTCTCTTCCTAATGACTGTGACCATTTCTCTTCTCCCTGGAACTATTACTAGGAAATGCAAAAGCTATGACAAACTAGCAAATTGCATCCAATCCCTGTACTAGAACAGGTGTCCTCTGCTATTTCTTGCCCATTCTAAGACCAAGTGTTGCTGTGTGCTTTATCTGATCCAGGTTCCACTATTGCTGCTGTGCTACACTTACAGCTGTTTTTCTGCCCTATTCTGCAGAACTCTCTTTCTGTCTTTTTTCTTCATGTTGATTTCCACGAGCTGGAAAAAATGACCCATTGTGATTTTTTTTCTATTTTCCTTCTCAGAAGTTAATTTGGCTCATTTTAAAAGTTATTGTAGAAGGTTGTATTAGGAAAAATTCAGGAAAAAACTGCCTTTGTTTTACCATCTTTAGTCTACCTGTCATATTACAGATTATTTTTTGATTATATGTTGAATTAGATGCTAAGATCCATTTCATCTCTGAGATTCCATAATTCTAAAAACTAATGAAAGTCAGTCATATTGGCAAATGAGTGTATTTCCTTTATGAAGAAGATTGAGATTGAGAAATTTAGAGGAAATTCATTGACTTCCATTTACTACAAAATTTCATAGATTTTTTTTTAATCAAATCTTTGACAACAGTGACTAATTATCTAGTATTTTTCTATGTGTGGACCCAATCTGAATTTTCTAAACAGACTCCACAAAAAGAGGAAAAAAACTGAAAATTGTATTTTTTTTTGCTCTATTACTAGATCCTGATTAGGCATTCCAAATTTTTCTTAGACTCTGAATACAGAAAATACAACTTTTGGCCATAGTTTACCAAATACTTCTGAATATTGGTACTGTAATGTTATATTAAGCTTGAACTTTTAAAAATGATAAAAATCATTTAAATTTTAGTTAAATAATGGAAAGGAATTTTCAGTAATCAATGAAATATACATTCACATATCATAATACATTTTCATTTTTTAAACCTTGGAAGCAGAAACTTGAAAGATCAGAAGATTAAGCATGCTTTGATTTGAGGACTGCAAAAATACTGCAAAGATTAATATTTCTATGTTAAAAGAATTTCTTCTTATTAAGTGGAATGTGTTCTCTAACTCTGATATAAATCCACAAGAAATTTCTTATTTCTTTATTACCAATGGGAAAATCATTTTATCTGTATCAGGTAGACGGTTACATTACTGGGTTAACTAATTATATGTCCTTCATTTACTCAAATCATTGTATATCTATGATATTCCATATGTGATACAGTAATGGCTTGTATGGACTCATTTAATGAGATGTGTTTTAATCTTTATTTTTCTTACTTTTCAAATTATCATCAGTGATAAATACAATTAAATTTGTAAGAGAATTTTCTATATAAATATACTGGATATTAATTTGATTGTTTTAGAAACCAATGTCATAAATACATTTGCTGTATAATCCTAGGGCAAGCTCCTTTCTCTCTCTCTCTCTCTCTCTCTCTCTCTCTCTCTCTCTCTCTCTCTCTCTCTCAACTATAAAATAATCTCAACCATTCATTCAATCAATGAGACTGAATCCTAGGATAAAAACTGAGTCCCCAAATAACATATCCCCATTTTGATGCCTCCACTTATATTAGGCATCCATTTCAAAGGACAGTCTGGAAAGAGAGATCTTACCAAATTCTATTAAACTAGAATCCAGAAGGAGGACATCCCAGTTATATTACTTTTTTTTGAGTAGACCGAATTTTTCAAGGAACATTCGATTCAATGAAATAACTTCCATTAAGGAGATTTTCATGTTTTGGCCACATAATTTTATTTATAGAAACAACTAAAGAGATAATTTTATCTAACCATTTTATCACTATCATTGTTTGCCTAGCAATACAAAAGGGAAATATATGAATATAAATGCTGTTTTTCACTATTTTGGTGAAGATAAAACTAAGAGAAAATAAAAGAATGTGTAAAGTATATAAGGAGATGTAATGCAGGTGCTCCTATTTGTAAATCACATAGTGCTTTTTACATCAAGGCTTAATTAGCAGAAAGGATATGGTTTAATGAACTAAATAATCACTTGAAAGAAAAATGCTCATTTTCCTAAGCCATACAATTAAATTAATATTTTATTTCTTATGATCTCTACATTATACTTGTAGCCAGACATTTTTCAACATGGTGGTCAGTGTTGACACTATCCTTTCCCCTGCTAACAATAATAAATCAGTTCTTCTCTATTCAAATACAGTGTTCCCCCATATTATTCATCTCTCTACTCATGTGACTACTATACAAGTTCAGAACTCACCTTCCACTTGAGCTATGGCATAATTCTCAGAACTTGAGTGCCACACTCAAATATTTCTCCCCTTTAATCTACCCTATACAATTGCTAAAAGAATGTTTCTACAAATCACCAGTGATTTCAGATATTCATCTGTTTAAGAACTGTATGACTTCATTTTAACCCTCAGATAAAAATATACTTTTCTTGTCTTATTATTTAAAGCTCTTTATAAGCTGACTCCTGTTAGCTGTTATGGAAATAGACCTATTCTTTCCTAAGCATACATTTATCAATCAAATCTGGGATCATCTCTATCCATGATAAAGAAATCACTGGATATCAAGGTACAAATGCCTTGATATGACCAAGTTAAGTCCTGATCCCAAATAATTCATTCTCTAACCATCCTATTCCTATTCAACAAAGGGAATTACTTTTTTCTAATGAAACTGAAATCTCTGAGTAGAAAAAACCTCATGTTGATTATAGTATTTCTGAAATTTAAGAGTATACATTTTGTGTAAAGGGACAGCAAAACAGAACCATTCTGAATTAAGAATTATCTCCTTTCAAAATTCTAAATAGTTTTGTTATTTTTAAAAGCAATAATTTTGATATATTTGTCTCACATTTGAAAAGTACTTGACATTTAATTTTAATTTAATTTAATGATAATTATCATGTGCATATGCATATATGGACACTAGGCTCCCTCAGAACTCTGACTTTGAATAAGTTTAAAACAAATTTATCTGCTTTTTTTTCCCACCATTTTCAATTGAGAGCTGGATTTGGTGCCAAAAATAAACATTGTTAAATTTTATTGTTTTTATAACATTTAATAAATGGAAATTATTTGGAGCCAAAATGACAGAGAAGAAAAAGGACTTTTTTTTTAGGTTTTTGCAAGGCAAATGGGGTTAAGTGGCTTGCCAAGGCCACACAGCTAGGTAATTATTAAGTGTCTGAGGCCGGATTTGAATTCAGGTACTCCTGACTCCAAGGCCAGTGCTCTATCCATTATGCCATCTAGGTGCACCTACTATGCCATCTAGCTGCCCCAACAAAGGACTTTCTTAAGCTCTCCTGGGTTTCTCTCAGAAACAAGCTAACTCAAACTTCTAAAGAGATTCTGGAGCAGCAGAACTCACAAAAGAACAGAGTAAAGCATTACCCAGCAAGTTCTGTTTTGGGTAGAACTGGAGTAAAACCATGGCAGGGAACTGAAAACAGCTCATGTGCATGTGCACACAGTCAGGCCTGGAGGGGACTAACAGGAGATTCTAAGTGACAGGAGAGTGGAGTATCCTGGATCCTTGACTGAGCAATTCAACAGCCCAGCAGGTCTGCAAGAAACTGTTCAAGTCAGCTTACTAACATTACAAGCCAGAGATCTCAGACCAATAAACAAGCTATTAGTGTTCTCAGCACAGATAGCCCATTCTAGTGAACAAGCCTCTAGGGTTCTCAACATAGACATCTGTGAATGGGCTCCTCCCCAAACTCAAAAAGTCTGAGACACCACCCAAATAAAACTCAGAATCAGTAAGAAAAGTCAAGAAAAACCCAGGACCATAGAAAGTAACATTAGAAAAGGGCAAAATACCTTCTCAGAAGAGAAAGGCAAAAAGAACTATATAAGAAGAGGAGAATATGAATTGTTTTCCAGTATGAAAGACTTCTTAGAAGAGATCAACAATAATTTTAAAAATCAAGGAGAAAAATTAGGAAAAGAAATGCAAGTGAAATTGAATATTTTGCAAAAGGAAGCACAGAAATTAATGGAAGAAAATAAATCCTTCAAAAATACAGTTGGGCAATTGCAAAAAGAAAAAATTACTTAAAAAATTCAATTTGAGAAATGGAGAAAGATTTCAGCTCATTCAAAATAAAATTGGACAAAAGGGAAGAAGGTACAAAAGCCAATTAAAGAAAATGATTCCTTGAACAATAGAGTAGGGCAAGTGGGAGCCAATAACTACATCAAGAAGCAACCACATTTAATTAAAAAAAATTTGAGAAATCATAAAATACTTCATTGGGAAAAAAAGAAAACAGTTGAAAAGGAAAATAGGTCCAGTAAATATAATTTAAGAATTATTGGACTATCTGAAAACCATGATTTAAAAAAAGAACTTGGACAACATCTTTCAAAAAACCAGGATGGATGATACTCATAACTTTTGAAGTATCATTATTAGAGGAAATATATTAGACAGTATGAACAAAAGTTGATTTTGATGGGATGATTAAAAAATAAGACATTAAACAGGAGAAGATAGGAAGAAGAGGGAGACAGAATGAGAAAAAACATATCATATGAATAACAAAAGAGACCTATTACAGTAAGAGGGGGAAAAAAGAGGAATGAAAATGGCTTCAATCTCACTCTCTTTGGATTTGAGTCAAAGTGGGAATAACATATAATCTCAGTTGAGTTTAGAAATTTATCTTATGCTGTAGGGAATTAAGAGGGTAAAGCTAGTGGAAGGGAAGTAATAATTTATAAAGGGGAGAGGAATAAAGAAGAGGAAAAGTAAAAAAAGGGAAAGGAAAAGAAAAGGGTGAAAGTCTTATATAAGAAGGCAGATTGAGTGAGGCAGTGTTCAGAAGCAAAACACTGGTGAGGAGGAAGACAATGAAAGGGGAAAGAACAATATAAAAAAGGGGGAGATAGGATAGAGGGTATTAAAGAGTCACTAATTATAATTCTGAATTTGAATGGGATGAATTTTCCCATAAAGCGGAAGCAGAAAATAGAGTGGATTAAAATGAGGATCCTACAATACATTGTTTACAAGAAAAAAACATTTGAAGTAGAGAGATACATATAGATTAAATATAAAAGGGTGGAAGCAGAATATATTATGCTTCAGCTGAAGTGAAAAAAAACAGGAATAACAATCCTTATCTCAGACAAAGTAAAAGCAAAAATAGATTTCATTAAAAAGTAAGTGCAAGGAAATGGCATCTCCTTTAAAATGTACTGTAGACAATGCAATAATTTCAATACTAAACATACATGCATTAAACATACATAGCATCCAATTTCTTAGCAGAGAAGCTATAGTACAAGAAAAGACACCAAAACTATACTTAAGGGGGTCTTCAACAATCTTCTCTCAGAATTTCTCAAACCTAACTACAGAATAAATGATAAGGAAATTAAGAAGGTGAATAGAATTTTAGAAAAGTTTGATATGCTAGGTCTTTGTAGAAGATTAAATGAGGATAAAAAGGACTATATCTTTTTTCTCAGCAGTACATGGCATATATACAATAATTGACCATATATTAGGACATAAAATCTTCAAGGTCAAATCATAAAGACAAATATTAAATAGATAAGATAAAATAAAGGACCATGGCAACACAGACTAAAAAATAATTGGAGACTAAATAACCCAATTTCATAGTATGAGTGGAACAAATAGAAAATCAGAGAATAATGAGTAATTTCATCCAAGCGATGACAATAATGACACAAAATTCTAAATCTTGTGGATTCAGTTAAGACAGCTATTAGGGAGAATTTTGCTTCTCTAAATGTTGACATGGCTAAAACAGATAAAGAGGAGATGATTGTAGTGAACAGGCAACTTACAAAAGCTAGAAAGAATAAATCAAATATGCCCAACTAAATGTTAAATTAGAATTATGAAAATCAAAGGAGAGATTAATAAAATAGAAAATAACAAAACTATTGAACTAATAAACAAAAATAAAAGTTGGCTTTATGAAAAAATCAATAAAATAGATAAACATTTGTCTAATTTGATTTAAAAAAAGGAGGAAGAAATCCAAATTATCACTATCAAAAATGAAAAGGATGAATGAGAAAGAAACTGACATAATAATTAAGAGCTATTATGCCCAACTGTATGACAATAAATTTGAAACTCAAGTGAAATGGATAAATATTTTCAAAAATATTGATTGGCCAATTTAACAGAAAAGGACACTAAATATTTAAATAACTGCATTCTGGAAAAAGAAACTGAAGAAGTCATCAGTGCACTGCCTTAGAAAAAAATAATCAGGGTCAAATATGTTGAAAAGTAAATTCTATCCAACATTAAAAAAACAATTAATTCAAATTATTTATAAACAGTATGAAAAAGTAGGTAAAGGAATTCTATCAAATTCCTTCTATGGTACCAATATGATGGTAATAAATTCAATTTCACTTTCTTTGGATTTGAGTCCAATGAAGAGACAGATCAGAGAAAGAAAATTATAAATCAATTTACCTAATGCATATTGTTGAGAAATTTGGAAATAAAATACTAGTAAAGTAACTACCTAAAGTTATCACTAGAATAATATACTATGATCTTATTAAAAAAGTAACATTTTTGTCCTTTATTTTCAAGGAAGACCATGACAGCAGGATTGTGATGCCATGACAAGCATGTGAATTGGATTTGAGTCAACAACTTCGCTTCCTCCTTCAGAGCCATCTGGGTCCAGTAGTCAGACAGGAATTAGGATGATGGGAGTGAGCCCTGGATTTGGGGCAATCAGGATTAAAAAACTTGCCCAAAGTAACACAGTTAATAAGTTGGAGGTCTGATTTGAACTCAGGCCCTCCTGACATCATAGCTGTCTCTGATTATGCAGAGTTTATACCAGAAATGGAGGAATTGCTCAATATTTGGGAAACTATAAGCCATATTGACCATATTAATGACAAAACTGAGAAATCATATTATTATTTTAGTGGATTCTGAAAAAACATTTTAAAAATACAATCATTGCATTTATAAATACTAGAGGACAGAGGAATAAATGAAATTTTCCTTAAAACAATAAGTATAATCTATCTAAAACCATCATAAAGCATTTTATATATATATAGGGAAGAATCTGCAGACTTTACCAATAAGATCAGAGGTAAAACAAGATTATCCATTATCAAAAACAATATTGAATATTGTATTAGAAATCTATTTTTAGGGGAGGGGAGAAAAAGGGGAACTAACAGAAGAAAGGGAAAGAAGAAGGGGAAATGGGAAAGGGGAAAGAAAGGGAGGGGAGGGAGCTTGAGACCAGAGGGCAAAGACACTGGAAGTGGAAATATTCAGAAACAAAACACTGGGGAATATAGATAAAGGGGAAAAAAGGGGGAAAATACAAAAGGAGGGAAGATAGCAAGGAGGGCAATAAAGAGTTAGTAATTATAACTTTGAATTTGAATGGGATGGACTTTTCCTTAAAGCATAAGCCAATAGCAGAGTGGATTAAACACCAGAATCCTACAATATGCTGCTTACAAAAAAAAAACTCATTTGAAGCAGAGAGATACATATAAAATAAAGGTAAAAGGTTGGAGAAAATATATTTTGCTTTAGCTGAAGTGAAAAAAAGCAGGGGTAACAATCCTTATCTCAGACAGTGCAGCTACAAAAAAAAAGCTAGCATTAAAAGAGGTAAGGAAGGAAACTATATCCTCCTAAGGTACCATAAATAAGGAAGTAATTTCAGTACTACATAAATCCACCAAATGGTATACCATCCAAATTCTGAGAGTAGTTCGAAAAGCTACAGAAAGACACAGACAGCAAAACTCTACTAGTAGGATACCTCAACCTCATACTCTCAGATTTAGCTAAATGTAATCATAAAATAAACAAGGAGGAAGTTAAGGAGGTAAATAGATTGCTAGAAAATCTAGATATGATAGATTTATGGAAGAAACTGAATGGGCATAGAAAGGAATATAGTTTTTTTTTTTCCCTGCAGTACATGGCACTTACACAAAAATTGCCATTGACTAGGTATAAAAACCTAATGATCAATTTCAGAAAGGCAGAAATAGTGAACACATCTTTCTCAGATCATAATACAATAAAAATCATATGCAATACTAGGCCAGGGAGATATAGACCCAGAAATAATTGGAAACTAAACAACCTCATTTTAAAAAATGAGTGGTTCAAGCAACAAATTATAGATTAATTAATCTTCTCATCCTGGATAATGACAGTAATGAAACAACATACTAAAACCTATGGGATACACTCAAGGAAGCTGTCAGGGGATAAATTATATATTTAAATGCTTACATTAATAAATTAGAGAAAGAAGAAATCAATGAACTAAATAGGCAACTAAAAAAATTAGAGAAAAAAAATTAAAAACCTCCAATTAAATGCTGAAGCAGAAATTCTAAAAATTAAAGGAGAAATTAATAAAATAAAAAGCAAGAACAATATTGAACTAATAAATATAACCAAGTCCTGGTTTTATGAAAAAAATGAAATTGATAAACTTTCGGTCAATTTGATTAAAAGAAAAAGAAGAAAACCAAATTGTTAGTATAAATAGAAAAGGTGAACTCACCTCTCGTGAGGAAGAAATTAAAGTAATAATTCAGAATTATTTTACCCAACTATATGCCAATAAATTTGACAATCTAAGTGAAATGGATGAATATTTATTAAAATATATGTTGCCCAGATTAAATGAAGAGGTAAGTGAAAACCTAAATAACCCTATTTCAGAAAAAGAAATTCAACAAGCCATTATTGAACTCACTAAGAAAAAAATCTCTAGATTCACAAGTGAATGCTATCTAACATTTAAGGAACAGTTGGTTCCAATTCCAAATAAACTCTTTAGAAATATAGGTAAAGATGGAACTCTGCCTATCTCTTTCTATGACACCAATTTGGTGCTGATACCTAAACCAGAGAAAAAAAATTATAGACCTACCTCTCTGATGAATATAGATGCAAAAGTCTTAAATAAAATCCTAGCAAAACTATTACAGCATGTTATCACTAGGATGATACATCATGATCAAGTTGGATTTATCCCAGGAATGCAGGGTTGGTTCAATATTAACAAAAGTGTAATTAATCATATCAATAACAAACCTATCAGAAATCATATCAATAGATGCTGAAAATAGTCTTTGACAAAATATAGTACCCATTTCTACTAAAAGCACTAGAGAATGTAGGAATGAATGGATTGTTCCTTAGGAAAGCACTAGAGAATGTAGAAATGAATGGATTGTTCCTTAGGAATAATAAGCAGGATCTATCTGAAACCATCAACAGTCACCACTATTCTTCAATATCGTATTAGAAATTTTAGCTTCAGCAATGAGAAGAAAAAGACATCAAAGTAATTAGAATAGGGAAGGAAGAGACAAAACTCTCATTCTTTGTAGATGAGATGATGGTATACCTAGAGAATACCAAAAAATCATCTAAAAAACTACTAGAACTAACTAGCAACTTTAGCAGAGTCACAAGATATAAAATAAACCCTCATAAATCCTCAACATTTCTATATATAACTAACAAGATACAACAGAAAGAGCTAGAAAGAGAAGTCCCATTTAAAGTAACTTCAGATACTATTGTTCTATTAGAAACCAGGAAGTATGAGAATTCAGTGAAGCCTGGAAGGATTTGCATAAACTTATGCTGAACAAGATGGGGAGAACCAGAAAAACACTGTACACCCCAACAGCAACATGGGGGTGATGATCAATCTTGATGGACTTGCTCATTCCATCAGTACAACAATCAGGGACAGTTTGGGGTTATCTGCAGTGGAGAATACCATCTGTATCCAGAGAAAGAATTGTGGAATTTGAACAAATACCATAGACTATTACCTTCAAAAAATAGTTATCTCATTATGTAATTTTGATATATCTTATACTTTATTTTTCTTCCTTAAGGATACGATTTCTCTCTCATCACATTCATCTTAGTTCAATGTATACCATGTAAACAATGTAAAGACTAACAGACTGCCTTCTGTGGGAGGGTGGGAGTAGGGAAGCAAGAATAGGGGAAGAATTGTAAAACTCAAAATAAATTAAATCTTTCTTAAAAAAGAAATATGTTTTTAGCAATAAAAGAAGAAAAAAATTAAGAAATTTGAATAGGCAATGTGAAAACAATACTCTCAGGGGCAGATAAGAAATGTCATAGTGAATAGAGCACTGACCCTGGAGTAAGGAGGACCTGAGCTCAAATCCAGCTTCAGAAATTAATAAATATCTGTGTGACTTTGATCAAGTCCCTTAACCCCTCTGCCTTACAAAAAGAAAAGAAATGAAAGAGAGATAGAAAGTGAGAGAAAGAAAGAAAAAAGAGAGAGAGAAAGAAAACAATATACTCCTTTGCACTGATAAATGTCATACTTAGAGAATCTGAGAAAGTCAACTGAAAAACAACTTGAAACAGTTAGCAACTTTATCAAAGTTGCAGAATATAAAATGAACCCATATACATCAACAGTATTCCTGATGATTAACATTACATTAACATATATTTGGTATATTAAAGTATAGCAGCAAGAGATAGAAAGAAAAATTCCATTTAAAGTAACTTTGGGGATCTATCTGCTAAGACAACCTCAAAAGGTATATGAAAGCAATTATAAAACAATTTATTCACACAAATAGTCTCAAATCTAAATTAGTGAATAAATATCAATTGTTCATGAGTATGCTGAGCTAATATAATAAAAATGGTAATTCTCCCTAATTTAAATTAATTATTAGGTACCATACCATTCAAACAACCAAATAATTATTTTCTTAAACTGGAAAATGAAGTAACAAAATTTATACACAAGAACAAAATGTTAAGAATATTAAGGGAATTAATGGGAAAATGTAAAAAGAAGATGGCATAGTAATACCAGATCTAAAATTATATTATAAAGCAGAAGTCATCTGAAGTATTTGGTATGATTTAATAAATAGATTGGTATATCAGTGGAATAGATTAATTACAAAAAAAAATTTTTAAAAACCTAGTTGTAAAATACTACAGTAATCAACTGTTTCATGAATCCATAAACTCCACGTTATGGGATAAGAACTCACTGAGCCAAAAACTGCTGGGAAAACTGAAAAATTGGATACCAGAAACTAGATATAGATCAACATTTCCCACCCTATAATGTTGAAATGGTTATAATATTTGGACCAAAAAAGGTGATTCCATAATGCAGTTAGGAGAATAAGGAATATTTTATTTGTCAGATCTATGGAAATGGGAGGAGTTTGTGACCAAAGAAGTGATAGAAAATATTATAAAATGCAAAATGGATAATTTTGGTTGCATTCAATTGAAAAGTTTTTTCACAAATAAAAACCAATGGAACCAAAATTATAAGGACTGCAATCATTTGGAAGTCAATTTTTATAACTGGTGTTTCTGATAAAGGACTCATTTCTAATTATTTAGAGAGAACTGATTAAAATTTATAAGAATATATCATTTTCCAATTGATAAATGATCAAAGGATATGAAAAGTCTGTTCTCAGATGAAGAAATTAAAACTGATTTATGGGATGGAGCCAAGATGGTAACATGAAGCTAACATGCTCCTGGAGTCTTTCTATAATAAAGATAAATGAAGCCTCTGAACTGACATTCAAGCTACATAACCCACCAAGGAAAAGAGAGGATCTAAAGAAGTTTTCAACAGTAGATATCATGAAGAATCTTCAGTGAAGTTCTGTCTCATTTCAGGGAAGGTGAAATAAAGCCAAGTGAGGCAAGAGGAGGGAAAGCCAGCTGGAAGCTTTTAGTTACAGTGCAGTCCAGACCATACAACTTGGCAACAGCATAGGTTTGGACAGCTAGATAGAAAGTCAATAAGGATTGTCCCAACAGCAAACAAAATCTGAACCCTGGGAACTTCAGGAATAAACACTGCACAGGCAGAACCTGTACATAAAAAAAGTAACTAAACCTCTGTAAAGGCAATGCCTGGACTGTTTGGACAACATCTTGGCCAATGAAGAGCCAGGGATCAGACCTCAGACCTAGCATAAAATGCTTGGATGTATACTCATTATACCATAAGAGCAGGGCTAAAAGAACAGAAATGAACAAAAACGTTAAAAGAGCTCTCACAATAGAAAACTACTTTACAAATAAAATGATGACAGTGACATGATGGGAGAAGAAATCAGTGAAAAATTATCTACAGGTTAAGTCACAAAGGAGACTATGAATTGAACTTAAAGCCAAAGGCTCATAGTAGAGTTTATAAAAGAATTTAAAAACCAAAGAGGAGAGGAAGAAGAAAAATGGAAAAAAGAAATGAGAGTCATGCAGGAAAATGGGGAAAATTGACCAAAGAAATCAATTACTTTAAAAGTAAAAAAAAAGCAACTGGAAAAGGAAACACAAAAGTTAATTGAAGAAAATAAAACTCTAAAAATAAGAATTTGAAGAAATAGAAAGAAATGAATCTATGAAACAACAAGATTCCATCAAAAAATATAAAATGGCTAAAAAAACTGAAGAAAATATAAAATACTTTTAGGGAAAACGAGCTACTTGGAAAATAGATCCAGGAGAGATAATTTATGAATCATCAGAGTACTAGAAAGCCTACTTTAGAAAAAAAGAACCTGGAAAACATAACACAGGAAATTATTAGGGAAAACTGACCAAATCTGATAGAACAGATTGGCAGTATAGCCATTGAAAGAATTTAGAGATTTCTGGGGTAGGAGTCAAGATGGCATTGTGAATCACATGCTCCTGGAGTTTTCCCCTACCAAAGAAAAATGAAACCTCTACTCTGACTTTCAAACCTCAGATATCAACCAAGAAAAAGAGAAGGGTCAAAGAAGTTTTCAACTGTGGACATCATGAAGTTTTCATCATGTGGGCACCTTCAGTGAAGGTCTGTCTCTTTGGGGGAAAAGTAGAAGCATACTCCAGGAGGTTGGAGAGTAGTAAAAGTCAGCAGAGGGCTTTTAGCCAAGTGCAATCCATGTCCTGACATATTAGCAACAGCAGAAATCCTGGCAGCTAGATAGCAAGCCAGCAGGGGTGATTCCAGCAACAAACAAAGTATGAACTTGCAAACACCAGGGTTGGGAACAAATGTTAAGTTACAACCTGGACATAAAGCGGGGGTGGGGGGGGTTGCATCTGCAAAGGCAAGGCCTGAACAGAATATGTAACATCTTGGCCAATAGCAAACCAGGGATTAAACCCTAGCCCCAGCAAAACAAGTTTGGATCTATACTCCCTATACCTCACTCACTATAGAAAACTATAGACAATGTTGATAGAAAAGCTAGGTCTGAAGAAGAAAGCAGTGAAAAATCAGTCATGGGGAAGTATCAAAACAGCCTATAAATTGGCCTCAAAAACAAAAGCTCATTGAAGAGCTTTAAAAAATTTAAAAACCAAAGGAGAGGAAGAATAAAAATGGAAAAAAAAAAAGAAATGGAAGTCACACAGGAAAATTATGAAAAGTTAAAAGTAAAAAATAACCAATTGGAAAAAGAAACAGAGGAGCTAATTGAAGACAATAAAACACTAGGAATTAGAATTGAACAAATAAAAACCAATGAACCTTCAAGAGTACAAGATTCCATGAAACAAAATTAAAAGGATGAAACAAATTGATGAAAATGTAGAGTACTTTTTAGGGAAATGAATGTCCTGGAAAATAGATCTAGAAGAGATAATCTAGAAACCATAAGACTGCCAGAAAGCCTAGATCAAGAAAAGGAGCTGGAAAACATCATGCAAGAAATTTTAAGGGAAAACTGTCCAAATCTACTAGAACAAGCTAACAATATAGCCATTGAAAAAATCCACAAACACCTCCAGAAAGAGAACCCAGGATAAAAACTACAAGGGCTCTAATAGTCAAATTACAGAGCTCTCAAATAAAGGAAGAATATTGAATGCAGTAAAAAGAAAACAATACAAATATAAAGAAAACAATCAGACTCACAAAGGATCTATCAGCTTCAATATTGAAGGATCAGAAGAACTGGAATAGCATATGTTAGACGACAAAGGACCTGGGAGTAGAAACCAGAATGTACTACCCTGCAAAATTCAGTATATATATTGTGAGGGGAAAAGATGGATATTCAATGAAATAGAGGATTTCCAGAATTTCCTGATACAAAAAACCTCAAAATTGAATAGAGAATTAAATCGCCAAATATACAACTCAAGATTTCCATAAAAAAGGTAAAGGAAAAGCAGAAGGAAAACAAAACAAAACAAAACAAATAAAACAAGTGTTGGTCAAGACTATCAAATTGTATACAACCCTAAAAGCAAAGATATAACACTTGTAATTATTTAGAACTTTGTTTCTCAAATTATAATAGGAGGATACAGTATAATTGAAGAGAATGAACCAACAAGGATGTGGGCATAATTATATCTTATCTCTCCATTGTAGGGGTCCAAGATGACATCACTTAGTTTGAGACTAAAAGCCCTGAAGACATGAAGGTTTATTAACTTTTAATTTAAGTTACTTTTTACTCTTTGATTCACTTTAATCACCAGGTGCTTAGCACCTAGTCTAATGAGGGCATCATAAACTGCAAGGGCCTGCCTCAGTGTCTCTGTTCACTTACCATCTTTTGTAAAGTTGGGTCATTGGGTGAGACCTCCAGAACCTCTCAGCACTTAGACCTCTTTAAGAGTAAAACAGTTAAGGGTCAGCTAGGGGGCGCAGTGGTTAGAACATTACCCCTGGAGTCAGGAGGACCTGAGTTCAAATGTGACCTCAGACAATAATTACCTAGGTGTGTGATTTGGGGTAAATCACTTAATCCCATTGCCTTGCAAAAAAAAAAAATGAAAGGAAGAAAAAGAGTAGAACAGTTAATTAGTTCAGGGTTTGACTTAATGAGTGCTTCATTTAACAAGGGGTTAAGTACCCTGGTCGGTGGGGAGGGGTAAAGTTGGAGAGAGAATAGGCCTTGCTTCTCTTAACAATGTAAGTACTCTGGGGTGGGGAGTGAGGGAGAGGGAGTAAAGCATGAATGAAAATGGACTGGAAGGAGGGGCACAAATAGTTCAAGAAATGATATGGCTTTGGATGATACTTTGGTTCTTGAGGAGGAGTGAGTATACTGGAAAGACACTTGAAAACAGGGTAAGGTTAAATGATTATAACTATAATTTGATGTAATTTTAGTCAATGCTGCTTATCAAGCCATAAAGTAAACAATCTGTGATATCTTAATAATAGGCATTTATCAAATAATTAAATAATCAAATTATGATCAATGATACCTAATTAATCATATTGGAACAATAATTAACACAAAGGGAAAAGGGATAAAGATTTATATTTTAGAGGGAAAGAGGGAGAATGTAAATTCTGAGTAAATTCTATTCAATAGATTTAGCCCAGGGAGGGAATAAGATGCATTCGCACTTGGGTTTAAAAATCTAATTTAAAGGGAAGGGCAGGGAGAACTGGGAAAAATAAGGGAAGAAGGGACTGTTAAAAGGGAAGAAAATATATAAGTGAGAATAACCTGAAAGTTAATTTTTTTAAAAGAAAAGTCAAAGGGAAAGGTAGTAAAATTTTTGGTGAGTAGGAATAAGAGGAAAGGAAAGAGATAAATATAAATGGAGAAAGATAGCTTGGAGGAAAACATAGAATTAGTAATCTTAACTGTAAGTGTGAATGGGATGAACTGTATTATAAAACAGAAGCAGATAGCAGAATGGATTAAAAACCTATAATATGTTGTTTACAAGAAACACATTTGAAGCAGAGAGATACACATAGGGTAAAAGTAAAAGGTTAGAGCAAAATATATATTTCCTCAGCTGAAGTTTAAAACATCTGATGTAACCTAATATCAAACAAAATAAAAGAAAAAATCAATCTCATTAAAAGGGATAAGTAAGGAACCTTCCTGTTATTAAACAGCATCATTGGTAATGAAGGTATATCATTACTAAACATGAATGCACATAGTGGTATAGCATCAAGAGTCAAAAGAATCCAGAATGAATTACAAGGAGACAAAGACAGTGAAACTTTAATAATGGGAGACATCAATTTCTCTTTCTCTCAGAACTAACTGAATCTAACAACAAAATAAACAAGAAGGCAGATAAGAGAGTGAATGAAATCTTAGAAAATGTAGATATGATAGACCTTAGAAGAAAACTTAATGGGGATAGAAAAGAATATACCTTTTTCTTGGTAGTATTTGGCACTTTCACCAAAACTAATCATGTATTATGACACAAAAGTCTTATAATCAAATGCAGAAAGGCATAAATAATGAATACACTGTTCTCAGACCATGATGCAATAAAAATTGCACATAATAAAGGGACAGGAAAAGATAAACCAAAAACTAATTGTAAATTAAATGACTATGTTAAATAATGGGTGGATCAAACAGCAAATAATAGAAATAATCAATAATTATATCCCAATATTAATAATAATGAAACATCATACCAAAATTTATAGGATACAACCGAGGCAGTTTTGAGGGGAAACTTCATATCTCGAAAGGCTTATATGATTAAAATAGAGAATGAGGAGGTCATTGAATTGTGTATGCAACTAAAAAAGCTAGAAAAAGAGCAAATTAAATTCCCCAATATAATACCAAATTAGAAATTATGAAATTCGAGGTAGAGATTAATAAAACTGAAAGCAAAATATTCATTGATCTCACAAATAAATCTGAGAGTTGATTTTATGAAAAAGTCAATAGAATAGACAAATCTTTGGTTAATCTGATAACCAGATACAGAAGATAACCAAATTACCAGTATCAAAAAAAGAAAAGGATACACTAATTACCAATGAGGAGGAAATTAAAGAGATAATTTGGAACTACTCTGCCAAACTGTATGGCAATAAATTGGATAACGAGCAAAATGTATGTATATTTACAAAAATACAAACCACCCAGATTAACAGGAAAGGAAATTTCAGGAAAAAAATTTGAAGAAACTAACAAAAAACTCCCTTAGGAAAAGTCTCCAGGTCCAGGTAAATTTAAAAGCGAATTCTACCAAACATTTACAGAATAATTAAATCTTATTCTACATCAACTATTTTGGAAAAATAGGAGAGGAAGGAGTTCTGCCAAACTCCTTTTATAACACCAACATGGTTCTGATACCTAAACCAGGAAGAACCAAAACAGGCAAGAGAAAATTACAGACTCATCTCCCTAATGAATATTGTTGCAAAAATCTTAAATAAAATTTTAGTAATGAGACTACAGCAAATTATCACCAAGAAAATACAAGATGATTACTTGGATTTATAACAGGCAGGTAAGGATGGTTTAATATTAAGAAAACACTCAACATAATTAAATATATCAATAGCAAAACCAACAGAAATAATATGATTATCTCAAAAGATGTTTAAAAAGCCTTTGGTGAAATATAGCATCCATTGCTTTTAAAAAACACTAGAAAGTGGTAGTGGGGGGGCAGAGTTAGGTGGTGCATTGGACAGAGCACCAGCCATGTAGTCAGAAGGACTTGAGTTAAAATCCTGCCTCAGACACTTAATAATTGCCTAGTTATATGGCCTTGAGCAAGTCACTTAACATCATTGCCTTAAATTAAATAGACACTAGGAATATTAGGAATAAATGAATTTTTCCTTAAAAATAATTAAGTGTCCATCTAAAATTAACAAAAAATATTATATTTAATGGGAATAAACTCTGAGCATTTCCAATAAAATTGGGTTGAAACTAGAATTCCCATTATCACCATTACTATTCAATATAGTTTTAGAAATGCTAGAAGTAGCAATAAGAGAAAAAGAAAAAGAAATTGAAGGATTCAGAATTGGAATTGAGGAAGCAAAACTTTCACTCTTTGCAAATGATATGATGGTATACCTAGACAATCTGAGAAAATCATCTAAAAATCTCCTTGAAAGAATTAACAAATTCAGCAAAGGAGCAGGATATAAAATAAACCCACACAAATCATCAACATTTCTGTACATGAACAACAAAGCTCATAAGCAAGAGATAGAAAGAGAAATTCCATTTAAAATAACTGTAAACAAACCTAAGTACTTGGGAGTGTATCACCCATGACAAACCCAGAAACTGTTTGAACATGATTATAAAGCACTCCTCACCCAATTAAAGTCATATCTAGATAATTGGAAAAATGTCTAAAGTTCAGGGTTAAGTAGAGTTAATAAAAATGACATTTCTACCCAAATTAAATTACTTATTCAGTGCCATATCAATCAAACTACCAAATAATTACTCTTCTGAGCTAGAAAAAATAGTAACAAAAGTCATCTTGAGTAATAAAAGGGCAAAAATAGCAAAAGAAGTGATAAAACAAATATAAAGGAAGGTAGCCTAGCTTCACCTGATCTAAAACTATACTATAATGCAGCAGTCATCAAAAATGCCTAGTTAAGAAATTGAGTAATGGATCAGTGGATTAGAATAGGTTCTAAAGAAACTGCAGTAAATGACTACAGTAATATACTATTTGACAAAACCAAAGACATCAATCAGCCTCTGGGATAAGAACTTACTATTTGACAAAAAATATTGGGAAAACTGGAAAATGATGTGGCAAAAACTAGGCGTAGATCCACATCTCACACCCTGTACCAAAATAAGGTCAAAATGGTTACAAGATTTAGATATAAATAGCGATTCCATAGATAAATTAATAGAGAAAACATATTCTTTCTATCTTGATCTGTGAAAAAGGGATACATTTATGACCAAACAGGAATTAGAGCACATTATAAACTGCAAACATGAATGATTTTAACTGTATTAAGTTAAGAAGATTTTACATTAATAAAATCACTGCAGCCACAATTGGAAGGAAAGCAGAAAGCTAAGGAAACAATCTTCACAAGCAGGAGGATTTTCAAGCACAGTGGTTAGATGATAATTTACTCTTGTCCAAACTTTATCTTTCCATCCTCTACAAAGAATATCCCTGATATATTGCAAGTTTTCCTTTAGTGGTCCAACATACTCTGTAGAACTCAACTTGGCCATGTCTTTGTCATATTCAAATTATGAAAAGCCTATAGATTTTCATATCATAAGTTTGCAAAATGATATAATTTATGCTTTCTCAATCACATAAAATATAATTATTAGTGTCCTGCATCCTCTTGTTTACAGAGCAAGCATTTCTTGTTTTTATTTGTCATAGTAATTCTTATTATTTTAATATTATGGTATTCTTTGATTAATTTGTATATTTCATCACTAGAAAGCATAGGTTTCAATATCTTCTTGTATCAGAAAGCAGTTTATGATTATTAAGGCAAGGTGATATGGATAGTAAGGTGCCAGCGCAGGATTAAAATATTTGTTTCTTATTACAAATTCATGATATTTGCTCTCCTTGAGGTTATCATAAAATCCTCTTTAGAATCCACAATAAATTTAATTTTCAAAATTTAGAAATATCCTTAACCATAAGAAGTGGTTCTATGAAACATGTTTGCAAAATACTTGGTGTCTTATCATCTATTGAAGGTTTTTCCATTTGTGATGTTAAAAATTAAGAATCATGACAAATGATGCTCTATTTTTCTCTTCAATTACCACAGCTTCATCGGAAAAGAAATGAGGAGAGGACAAGAAATACAATAAAGGTATTTTTAAAAATATGATCTGATGTGAATTTGAAAGCAATGTAAATGTTTGAATCATTACATTTTAATATTTACTTTTTAAATACTAATTTCCAGTTTATCATTAATTTTCAAATACATTGATTTGGTATATTTGATGTATCTCTCTCAAGATTACAGGACAGGTAATAATGTAGGTGCTATCGACATGTCAAAAATAAACGGTATAGTTAGATATAATGAATCATTGCAAAGAAAAAGCTTCTAAGAAAGAAAAAAAATTAAAGAAAATTAAACAAAACCAAAAACATTCACACAAGGTAGGATTTTTCTATTAATGTTTTGTTTTCAACATTTTGGATTTCACATCAGAAAGGAAAGAATTCCAAGAGTTAAAATCCTTGACAAAAAAATATAGCAATCATAGGGAAAAAAGTGGGGGAATATCGATATAATTATAAACAATATATAAACTTAAATTTCAAAGAATCATAGAAATTTTATTGATGACTAGTCTTCTAAAAATGATACTTTGTCTTTCAATTTTCAAATGAAGATTTGTGTGTGTGTGTGTGTGTGTGTGTGTATGTGTGTGCATTGTATGTGAATATGCAAGTGTGTGTATATGTGGTGTAAATAAGTAGCAAGGAGACCTAGGTAGCACAATAGACAGAGAGCTAGGTCTGAAGTCAAGAAGACTTCTAAATTCAAATGTGACCCGAGATAGTTACTAGCTTTGTAATCTTGGGGAAGTAGCTTAACTCTTTCCCTCTCAGTTTCCTTATCTTTAAAAAGAACTAGGGAAGGAAACCGTAAACAACTCTAGTATTTCTACCAAGAAAACCTAAAATGAGGGCACACAGAATTTCAAATGACTGGACAACAACAAAAGACAGTTCTTCATGAGTTGTTCAGCTGCCTTTACTGCCTAGTTCTTGGACTCATTTTGAAAAATGCTTCCTAGATTTTACTGAATGTAATTATATTATCCACCACCATGCCACTCCCAGACTGCCTATGATGCTAAATATCTCTTCGCCAAAATTGAAAGCAAGTTCTGCATTATATTACGTGTTTGTATAAAAACTTTGAAAATCCATGCAGTAATGTTCCAAGAGCTGTTACTTCTCTATAGGGAAATTGGTCTATATCCTAGTTACATTCAAGCATTCATGTCCCAAAATTATCTACTTGCCTTTTAATGTCAATTTGTGTAAGAAACTTCATTTAAATGGAAGCATAAAAAGGAAAAGGAACCTCAAGGGAGTATAATTCATATTTTTGCCTTCAGGAACCAGTAAGTTTAATTGGAATAGGGATGGAAAATTAATAGTTTAGCTGATAAGTATAATTAACATTTATATAACATTTAAAGATTTGCAAAGCACTTTAACCCAATATATGATTGATCCCCAATACATAAAAACTTTATAAAACAGGTGTTAATTCTATTCACATTTTACAGATGAGAAAAATGAGGATGAGAAGAATGATGAATAAATTCCCTTGAATCACAAATCTAGCAAATGTCTGAGAAATTATTGCAACTGATCATTCTGATTTATACTATCCTTGTTATTTTTTAGGAATTCAAATTAACATTGCAAATCAAAACTCACCTTTCTTTGTCAAGGTATAACAGGAGAGAAAAATAAAACATTTATGCTCTATGGAACTTGTGCATTTCCTAGTCACATAGAAATAACGATAATAGGAAAGAGCATCACCTTCCTGATGTCATGGTTTTCTTTGAGAATGGAAGACAAACAAAAATAAAATAACAACAACAAATGTATAGTAATCCTCCTTTTCTACTTTTTTAGGGCAGCTAGGTGACTCAGACTTGAATCTTGGAATCAGGAGGATGGAAGTTTGAATCTGGTCTCAGACACTTGATACTAGCTGTGTGACCTTGGGCAAGTCACTTAACTATGTTGCCTTATTTCCAGGGTAATTTCCAGCCTTCCTGATTCATAACTGGTCACTGGATTCAGATTGTTCTCGAAGAAAGAATGAGGCTGGTGACTTAGCACAACACCCTATCACTCAAATTCAGTTCATGTGGTTGTCATGGCATCACTTTCCTGATGTCCTTAGTCTTCTTCAAGAATGAAGGACAGGGGGCGGCTAGGTAGCGTAGTGGATAAAGCACCTGCCTTGGAGTCAGGAGTACCTGGGTTCAAATCCGGCCTTAGACACTTAATTATTACCTAGCCGTGTGGCCTTGGGCAAGCCATTTAACCCCATTTGCCTTGCAAAATCCTAAAAAAAGGAATGAAAGACAGGGACTCCCAATCAAGATAGTGAAGAGAAACCAGGATGTCTGTTAAGTGCTCCTGAGTGTCCCTCAGAACTGGCATTAATTAAACCTCTTAAAAGAGTTTGGAGTGGCAGAATGTATCCAAGATCAGATTGTAAAAACTTCTAGCAAGGACTGTCGCTGGAGGAGTGTGGTCAGAGAGCAGACACATAACACATGAGTGTCAGGGCCAGGTGGGAGAAATAACCTGAGATCCTTGCCTATAGGAATGGAGGTTTTGGATTTAGGACTTGACTGTAAGACGCATGGCTCCATTATGCTGATAAAGTTCAGCTTCGGTGCCTAAGAATCACATTAGCCTACAAGGCTGTTCTTGACAGCCCAATCTTGAAGCCAAGTCTCTGGCATTCTTAGCTAGCAAGGGGGGCTGGATATCATAAATTAAAGGGCCTGTAGATGGTCCCTACTTTTTCCAACAGCCCAGGTGGTTGGGTTCCCCAGTGCTAGCAGCAAATGCAGAAGAGAAAACCCCTGGTTTTTCTGTGCAAACAGCTCAGACTTAGTCACAAGTTTTCCCACCTCCCCCAGTGAAGGAACGGGTGGCTGACTTGGTGAGAAAGAGCCTCTGAGATTTCCAGCCTGATTGGTAGTTCAGTGTCAGGGATGCCCATGGACAGTTGGTAGATGGTCTGAGCTGTTTCTCCTGTTGGGAATGGGCAGCAGACAAAGGCCCAGAAAGAGAGCACCTCAGGTTTCCCATACCAGTCAGTCCACTAAGAAACTACTCGGAGTTCCTCACATTAACAGGCCAGAGAAATTAACAAGTCTTTAGGGCTCTCAAACACAGAAGAGCTGTGGGATAAGTAACAAAATTCAAAAATGAAAAAAAAAATCAGAGAAAATTAGGATACAGTAATAATGTAACATAATGCAACCTTAGAAAAGGAGAGCAGAGGGGGTGTTACATATGAAGCTATGGAGAATACAAATTGTTCTCCAGCCCAAAAAAGACTTTTTTTCCTTTTTTTCATAAATAAAATCTTAAAAAAAAGTCTTTTAGTCTTTATATTGTTTCCATGTTATGCAGTGATCTAAGTTGAATGTGATGAGAGAGAAATCATATCCTTAAGGAAGAAACAACATATGAGAAACAGCAGAAATACATAAAGTTAATAGGCTTTGGGTTTTGTTCAAACTCTACAAATCTTTCTCAGGATACAGATGGTATTCTCCATCCCAGTTATCCCCAAATTGTGCCTGATTGTTAAGCTGTTGGTATGAGCAAGTATATTAAAGTTGATCATCACTCCCATGTTGCTGTTATGGTGTATAATATTCTTCTCGCTCAGCATCAGTTCATGCATGATCTTTCAGGCTTCCTTGAATTCCCATCCCTCCTAGTTTCTAGTTGAACAATAGTATTCCATCATATACATATGTCATTCCCCAACTGATGGACAGTCACTCAATTTCCAATTCTTTGCCACAACAAACAGGGCTGCTATGAATATTTTTGTACAAGTGATGTTTTTTACCCTTTTTCATAATCTCTTCACGGTATAGACCCAGTAGTAGTATTTCTGGATCAAAGGGTCTGCACATGTTTGTTGCCTTTTGGGCATAATTCCAAATTGCTCGCCAGAAAGCTTGGATGAGTTCACAGCTCCACCAATAATGTATTAGTATCCCAGAATTACCACATCCTTGTGAACATTGATCATTGTCCTTTCTGGTCATACTGGCCAGCCTCAGAGGTGTGAGGTGGTACCTCAGTGATGTTTTCATTTGCATTTCTCTAATAAGTAGTTATTTAGAGCAATTTTTCATATGCCTATAGATCACGTTGATTTCCTCCTCTGTAAATTGCCTTTGCATACCCTTTGACCATTTGTCAATTGGAGAATGGTTTGTCTTTTCTTTAAAAATTTGACTCAGTTATTTGGATGTTTTAGAAATGAGTACTTTGTCAGAAACACTAGTCATAAAAATGTTTCCCAATTTACTACATTTCTTTTGATCTTGTTTTTTTGTGCAAAAGGTTATAATTATATAATCAAAATTATCTACTTTGTTTTTAATACTGTTCTCCATGTCTTCCTTGGTCATTAACTGTTTCCCTTTCCATAGATCTGACAGGTGAACTAGCCCTTGATCTCCTAGCTTGCTTATACTATTGTTTTTTTATTTCTCAATCCTGTATCAATTTTGATCTTATCTTGGTAAAGGGTGTGAGGTGTTGGTCTAATCCAAGTTTCAGCCATACTAACTTCCAATTTTCCCAACAGTTTTTACTGAAGAGAGAGTTTTTATCCCAACAGCTGGACTCTTTCAGTTTATCAAACAGCAGATTACTATAATCATTTCCTCGTATTGAACCTAGTCTATTCCACTGATCCACCACTTTTTCTAAACCAATAACAGACAGTTCTGATGACTGATGATTCATAATATAATTTTATATCTGGTAGGGCTAGGCCACCTTCTTTTGCACTTTTTTTCATTACATTCCTGGAGATTCTTGAGTTTTTATTTCTCCATGTAAATTTGCTTTACAATTTTTTCTAACTCATTAAAGTAATTTTTTTTTGAAGTATTGATTGTTAGGGCACTAAACAAATAGTTTTAGTTTTGGTAGAATTCTCATTTATTTTATTAGCTCAACCTATCCATGAGCAGTTGATGTTAGCCCAGTTATTTAAATCTGATTTTATTTGTAAGAAGTGTTTTGTAATCGCTTTTGATAAGTTTCTGAGTCTGCCTTGGCAGGAAGACTATCAGGTTTTTTACATTGTCTGAGGTTCCTTTGAATGGAATTTCTCCTTCTAGATCTTTCTGCTACATCCTGCTAGTCATACATAGAAATATTGAGGAATTGTGAGGGTGTATTTCATACCCTGTGACTTTGCTGTAGTTGCTAATTATTTCTAGTAATTATTGGGAATGCCTCTAGACTATCCCAATTGCACATAATGCTTGTTGATGGTTTCTGATAGATACTACTTATTATTCTAAGGAACACTCCATTAATTCCTCTGCTCTCTAGTGTTTTTAGTAGGAATGGGTGCTGTGTATATAAAGTAAAAAGTTTTTCAGTATCTATTGTTATAATCATATTATTTCTGACAGGTTTGTTATTGATATAATTTTATTGACAGTTTTCCTAATATTGAACCAACCCTGCATTCCTGGGAAAATCCTACTTGGTCATAATATATTATCCTAGTGATAATTTGCTGCAGTCATTTTGCTAAGAATTTATTTAAGATTTTTGCATGTATATTAATCAGGGAGATTGGTGTATAGTTTTCTTTCTCTCTTTTAACTCTTCCTGGGTTTAGGTATCAGTTCCATATTGGTGTCATAGAAAGAGTTAGGTAGACTTCTGTCTTCAACTATTTTATCAAAGAGTTTATATAGAATTGGAAACAGTTGTTCCTTAAATGTTTGATAGAATTCACTTGTGAATCCATCTGGCCCTGGAGATTTTTTCTTAGAGAATTAAATAATGGCTTGTTGATTTTTTTTTTCTGAGATAGGATTACTTAGGTATGTAGTTTCCTCTTCACTTAACCTGAGGCAACTTATTTTTTGTAAATATTTATCCATTTCATTTAGATTATCAGATTTATTGGCATTGGTGTGGGGAAAATAATTCCTGAATTGTTACTTTATTTTTCTCCTCATTGATGATTAGTTCACCTTTTTCATTTATGATATTAGCAATTTGGTTTTCTTATTTCTTTTTTTAATCCGATTGACCAGAGGTTTATCAATTTAATTTTTTTCATAAAACCATCTCTTGGTTTTAATTATTATTTCAATAATTTTCTTGCTTTAAATTTTATTAATTTCTCCTTTAATTTTTGGAATTTCTAATTTGATATTTAACTGAGGGAGTATAATTTGTTTTTTCTCTAATTTTTTTAGTGGCATATTTAGTTCATTGATTTTCACTTTCTCTAACTTGCCCATATAAGCATTTAAAGATATAATATATCCCCTGACCACCTTAAGTGTATCCCATAGTTTTTGCTATATTGTTTCATTATTACCATTATTTAGGATGAAATAATTAATTGTTTCTATAATTTGTTTATTCATCCATGTATTCTTTAAAATGTGGTTATTTTGTTTCCAATGAGTTTTGGGTCTACATCTCCCTGGACCAATATTGCATATGATTTTATTGCATTATGATATAAAAAAGATGTATTCATTTTTTCTGCCCTTCTTCATTTCATTATTAGGTTTTTATGCCCTAGTATGTGGTCAATTTTTGTGTAAGTGCCATGTACTGCAGAAAAGAAATTGTATTCCTTTCTTTCCCCATTCAGTTTCCTCCACAAGTCTATCAAGTCTAGGTTTTCTAACAATCTATTTACTTCCTTAACTTCCCTTGTATTAATTTTATGGTTAGATTTATCTAAATCTGAGAGTGGGAGGTTGAGGGCTCCCACTAGTATAGTTTTGCTGTTTATGTCTTCCTATAACTCCTTCAACTTCTCCTCTAAGAATTTGTATGCTGTACCATTGGGTAAATACATATTTAGTATTGAAATTACTTTATTGTCAATGATACCATTTAGGAGGATATAGTTTCCTTCCTTATCTCATTTAATAATATCTATTTTTGAAACTGCTTTGTTTGAGATAAGGATTACTACCTTTTTTTTTCACTTCAGCTGAAGAAAAAGATATTCTGCTTCTTTTTACCTTTATTCTATATGTATCTCTCCACTTCAAATGGGTTTCTTGTCACTCATTTATATTTTAAGGGAGAGTGCATCCCACTCACATTCAAAAATTATAATTATTAACTCTTTATTGCCCTCCATGTTATCTTCTCTCTGCTTCTATTTTCCCCCTTTCCCCCCTTTATCCATATTCCCCAGTATTTTGTTTCTGAATACCATTACATTCAGTGTGTTTGCCCTCCTATATCCAACCCCTTCCCCTTTCTTTCCCTTTCCCTTTGCCCCTTCTTCCTTCCCTTCCTTCTGTTGTTTACCCCTTTGCTCTTTCCCTCCCCTTTTCCCCTTTTAACACTTTAAAGATAAGATAAGTTTCTGAGTGTATATTTGTAAATTTCAAGCCAATTTGTTGAGAGTATGATTCAGGTGGTTCTCATTTCCTCCCTTCTTCCCCTCTATTGCAATAGGTCTTTGTGCCTCTTAATGTAATGAACTTTACCCCCTTCAGTCTCCTCCATCCTTCCTTCTCTTTACTGTCCCACTTTTTAAGGAGGTATTTTTTTAAAATCATTCTATCTCAGGCACAGATTAGTCATGAGTGTCCATCATTTCTGTCTCAGTATATTCTCTCTACTAGAATTACAATTATTGTGAGCTATTAGAGTCTTTATCCCAGGTAAGGATATAGCCAATTTCATCTTACTGAATAGCAGTTTCATGAATAAGTCATGAGTGTCCATCTCTTCTGGCAAAATAAAGTCTCTCTAATAGAGTTACAATTTTCTAGTGTTATTAAAATATTTCTCCTAGGTAGGGATATAACTAGTTTCATCTTATTTGATAACTGTTTTTTTCTTTCTTCCCCCTCCTCTTTTTTATTTTTCATGTGTCTTTCCATGTGTGCCTCTTCAGTCTCCTGTTTTATTTCAAATTTTCTATTAAGTTCTGGTCTTTTCATCAAGAAGAGTTGGAGGTCTCCTGTTTCATTAAATGCCCATCTTTTGCTCTGGAAGAGAAGGCTCAGCTTTGCCCGATCATGGTTTCTTGGCTGCATTCAAAGCACCATTTCTTTTAGGAATATCCCATTCCGGGCCCTTCAGTACCTTAATGTTGATGTTGCCAGATTCTAAGTAATTCTTACTGTTACTCCTTGGTGTCTAAATTGTTTCTTTCTGGTTGCTTGCCAGATTTTCTCTTTTATCTACTAATTCTGGAATTTGTCTTCAATATTCCTTGACATTTTCATTTTGGGATCCCTTTCCAGAGAGGATCAATGTATTCTTTCAATAACTATTTTTCCCTCTGGTTCCATGATATCAGGGCAGTTTTCCATCACTCAATTCTGTAATACTGAGCCCAGGGTTTTTTTTTTTTTCCCTCTTCAATGTTTTCAGGAAAACCAATAATTTTTTGGTTATCTCTTCTTGATCTATTCTCAAGGGCAGTACTTTTCCTGATGATGTATTTTACATTTTCATCTATTTTTCCAATTTTTTGGTTTTGTTTAATAGATCCTTGAAGTCATTGGTTTCCACAGACTCCATGTTTTTAGGGAAGGATTTTCTTCATTTACCTTTGTAACTCCTTTTCCAATTGATCAATTCTGTTTTTTTAAGAGTTTTCCATTTGACCAAGTGAGGTTTTGAGAAAATTCTTTTCTTTTTGCATTTGTCAAATTGTGTTTTCAAAGCTTTGTTTTCTTGTGGCAAGGTGTTAATCTTTTTCTCTTGGGTTTCTTTTCCCAAATTTTCCAATTGATTTAAAAAATTCTTCCTAATTTCTTCAAGGAAGTCTTTCTGTTCTGGATACCAAATCATATTCTTCTCAGAGGCTCTGTATTTCTCTGAGTTAGGGTCTTTTCATTCCAAGAATTTTTCTATATACCACCCCCCTTTTCACTGGCCTTTCTTCATTATCCTAAGATTTTGTGTTGGGGGAGGGTCTGGCTCCCAGAGGTTGGTCTTGGGATTCCCAGAGGCTTTACTCATTGGGTTCAGTAACTCTACATGGGTAAGCCAGTTGGGGTGCTAGAGGTTTTGCTCACAGAGCAAAATATCTCCTCCAGGCCAATAGGGGATGCTGGAGACTGGAATCTACCCTCCAACACTTCCAGTAAGTCCCAGATCATCAGTGCCATGGCCATGCCTCCACTCCCTGGTTGTTTCTCAGAGAGAAGCCTCCTGTAATGATCTTAGGCTAGTCTGGCTCTCACCCCGCCCCCATTGGCTATTGACACTCTGTACTCAACACACACACACAATCCCTGATATACAATCATTTCATTCATTTAATTTAAAGAAAAAGAAGAAAACCAAATTACCAATATCAAAAATGAAAGAGGTGAATTCAACTCAAATGAGGAAGAAATTTATGTAATAATTCAGAATTATTTTGTCCAACTATATGCCAAAAATTTTGACAATCTCTCTAAAGTAGATAAATATTTACAAAAATATAAACTACCCAGGTTAAAAGAAGAGTAAGTGAAATACTCAAATAGCCCCACCTCAGAGAAATAAATTGAAAGACCCATTAATGAACCTCCTAAGGAAAAAAAAATCTCCAGGACCAAATGGATTTGCAAATGAATTCTACCAAACATTCAAGGGACAATTAATTGCAATTCTATAAAATCTCCTTGAAAAACATGTGAATTTGGACTTCCAGGATGGAGCCATGATAGTGACATGAAATTAACATACTCCTAGAACTTTTCCCCACCAAAGATAAATGAAGCCTCTACTCTGACATTCAAATTACAGATCCTACCAAGAAAAAGAGAAGATTCAAAGAAGTTTTCAATGGTAGACATCAGGAAATATCTTCAGTGAAGGTCTAACTCTTTGGGGGGGAAAGGGGAAGTAAAGCCCAATATAAGCTTGGAAACAACAGATCAGGCACAAATTGATCACCGGGACAATTGGAGTGGAGATGTCTTTAAATGCGCACATCTCATGCTTATTTTGAACTATTGCAATTCTATATGTTTTGTATTCAAACAATGTGACCAGTTCACCAGTTCATCAGATTTATACTCTCTGCAGTAGAGCTGAAATGGTTTAGTAGTTCAACTTTAGAGAGGACCTCAGTGTCCAGAATTTTATTTTTGTCAGGTGATCTTCAGAATCGTAAAAGACAATTTACATGGAAGTGATTCAGTTTTCTGGCATGATGCTGGTATAATGTCCATATTTCCCAGACATACATCAATGAGGTCAATAAAACAGTTCTATAGGCCTTCATTCTAATATCTCTTCTCTATTACACTTTCTTTCAGAGCTTCACAAACAATGAGCTAGCTGTTACAATGGGTGTGTTAACCTCATCAACTCTGTGAACCTCCCTGAGAAGTAAGTGAACTGAACCATAGCATTCAATATATCTCCATGAAATATAACTAATAGTTCCATGCATGGATAGCATGACTCTGACTGAGGGAGAACTTTTTTCCCCTTAGTATTAATTAGTAAGCCAAAATTAACACAACAGCCCAGAATCAATGCATACTTTGTTACATCACTCCATTGTTGATTGGGAAAGTGAAAGAGTACCATCCATTATTTAGAAACTGGGAAAGTATGCTATCATGAACCTGATGTGCAATACTTATAAATTTCTGACAATCAAATTTTGTCATAATTTTTCATAGGCCCTCATCAAAACTTTTCATCAGAATGATGAACATTATGTACAGATCTCTGTTCTACTCTTGTCATTTTCTTTTAAACTATTGAATAACAAATACAATATCAATTGTTTGTCAGCCCTTTCTGAAGCCACATTGGCTCACAGACAGATTACCTTTTAAGTGAAAGATCAGCCTATTCAGGAGGATTCTGCCAAGAATCTTACAAGGAGTACCTAAGAGAGAGATCCCCCCCCCACCTTTGATCATGACAAGATACTCCATTTCCTTTACTTTTACAGAATTAGACAGTGTAAGCATCCTTGATCTCCTAGAGGATAACCTCCTCTTATTAAATAATCCAGAAAATCTGTCAATATTTGTAAGAGTGGTAGACTGCTTGCCTTTTAAATAGCTATAACAGAATCAGCACAAGCAATTTGACATGTGATAGGATTCAAGACCTCTTCTTCAGGTGGAAGGATTAAATTTAATTTGAATTAAAAAGTCAGTGACTCCAGTCCATGTATCCAGAATCTTATCCTTATCATTAATCAAAGTAGTTCCATTAGCACTAAGTAGTTGAGATGCACATAGGTTTTTGATAGCTTTCAGGACATCATAAAAGCACTTTAAATTGTTACTCTCTTTGTAAAACTGAATTTTCACTTTGAATTGTTACTATCAGTCTAAAACTGAATTTCATCTGCCCTGTCAATGAGCCAAAATCCTTTATCTGTTTTGATGGAGTTAAATATTATGTTCTAAGATATGGATAAACTAACATGCTGGTAAATCCTGTAGAGTTCACAATTTTCATTTAGGTACTTCCAAATTTCCCCATCATTTTCATCAAATCAATCATGCTATTTATTATTGTTCGGGACCAGATGTAAATGCAGTCATTTCTTCCAAAGTGGCATTAAAATTCTGAAAGCTGGCCACTTCTTTTCTGCTCCACTGTTGTCAATCACGTGTTTAGTTACCTTTCCCTTCAAACTGTTCCTACTAAGAAAAGTACACTAATCGGTTAACATTAAGTAGTAGTCATCTTGTTTGCTTTTTTAAATGCAGATATTTAGTTTTCAGAGGATATGCATGATCAATACATTGTCTTTGACACTTTCATATGCTTTCTGTCTTTTGTCCTTACAATGACATAGTCTGCTAACTGCCAGTGTTTGTTGTGAGTGTGCCAATATATGCTATAAAGTTTTATTGCTTTTAGATAAATGGAAGAAATTGTTGGGAACGAGAAGCTCATGAAATTCACAAGTCAACAGTAGCAATGGACCATTGTTATTACTATTTCTGATTTCATTCCTCCCAAGGACTCTGCAATGTCTGGCATTCTGTGCATTGCACTAAAGTCACCCAGAATTATAAGCTATCCTTTTTTATTCCATTGATGATGAAAGTCTTCATGTCTTTATAATAGTTATTTTTGTTGATCTCATCTGGGTTACTCATGGTGGGAGCACAGACAGTACTGATGATGGTTTGGGGCTTTCCTGCTAATAGCAATCACATTATCATGAGACTGTCATGCACTAATTTTGGTAGACCTACTAACTTGTTGACTAGATTTTCTTTGATTATAGTTTCATGGCATTGCCTTACACTGTGGTCACTTAGGAAAAACATTCTTTTCAACTCAAACTTTGTTAAGCTGGTCTTCATTTGCCAAACTTATTTCATTCTGGGTGGCTATTTTGATATAATACTTGATGAAGGACAAGAGCTATTCATCACACATGAATTTCATATTATCCATAAGTATGTATCCAATCCATGTATTGAGTGAAATTACCTTTCAATTTTTTTTTTTGCTAAATTTTTTTTCATGTTTTGACCACCAGCTAGGATCTCTGCCTGCTCTTTAAGCAGGTCAGGATTGGGTGAAGCAGACAATTTTAGGGCATGTTTTGTGACTGTTCCTCAGTCCAGTGAGAACACATGACCCAATGACCTAGGGTTTCTATAGGCTACATCTCATCTCCTCTGTATTTTTAGCTCTTGTTTTCTCATTTGTCTCTTGTCATTGAACTTTGAGGTAGGTAAAATTGATAAAATTATATAGTTATTTACTTTTTATTCTCATTTAAATTTTATTTAATTGAGCAAAATTGTGAAACTATCAGCCCTGGCATCTCCAATGTTTAAGCAACCTATAAGTACTCCATAGTACTTGTTTGAAACAGCATCATGACCTTTGGAGCAAATTATTTTCATCTGTCACTGGAAGAAGTTTTCACATACATGGGTAAGCACTCTGCTAACTCACTGAAGGCTTTGAGACCTCCCAGTTACATTCAGCCTGGCTAAGCCTGTCTGCTGAGATGGTTTACCAGGAAGTAGCTGCTGCATATACTCTAACAGTTTCTTGGAGCATCAGATGAGAATTAGGTAAATCAATAGGCACCAAGATTAAAAAAGTAGTCCTAAAAAGGACTCAGCACCCTTACAATATTCTTCAATGAATGAAATAAATATATATTACACCTATCTCCCCATGTAATGACCAGAAAGATAGAGCAGTATTTTAAGAAAATTCCATAAATTCCATGTGGAGGATATATGAAAAGACATATTCAAAAGTCATAGAATGGGAAGGCAGTAAATGGGTTGC